>NC_142796.1:85638051-85838497 GCF_049724085.1 Artemia sp. Qi Xiang Cuo | reverse complement strand
GTGTAAGATTTTGTGTGTGTGTAAGTTTTTGTGTGCATGTAAGATTTTATGTGCATGTAAGTTTTCGTGTGCATGTGTAAGTTTTTTGTGTGTAGTGTGTGTGTGTGTGTGTGTGTGTGTGTGTGTGTGAATAAGTTTTCGTGTGTGTGTGTTTGTGTGTGTGTTTTTTCTTTAGTTTTTGTTTGTGCGTTTTAGTTTTTGTGTGTGTGTGTAAGTTTGATTTTAGATTTTAGTTTTTGTGTTATTGTTAGTTTGTGAGTGTCGATGTAAGTTTTTCAGTGTGTGTGATAGTTTTTGTTTGTGTTTGTGTGTGTGTGTGTGTGTGTCTTAGCTTTTGTGTGTGTTTGTTTTGTGTTGTGTGTGTGTTTGTTTGTGTTCGTGTGTGTGTGTGTGTGTGTGTGTGTGTGTAAGTTTTTGTGTGAAGAAAACTAGCTCAGAAAATACAAAAATAGCAAACCACTCATCTCAATCATAGGTTTCAGTCAACACACACCTATGAAAGGCTAATAAATCCAGCCCAGAAAAGTCAAAAATAGCAAACTACATAATCCAAATCATAGGTTTCTGAAAGGACACACCTATGAAAGGCTAAGAAATCTAGCTCAGAAAAGTCAAAAATAGCAAACTAGTCATCCCAAACTATAGGTTTCAGACAACACACACCTATGAATGGCTCAGAAATCCAGCTCAAAAAAGTCAAAAATAGTAATCCAGCCATCCCAAATCATAGGTTTCAGACAACACAAACCAAAGATAGACTAAGAAATCTAACTAAGAAAAGACCAAAATAGTAATTCAAATATCCCAAATCATAGGTTTCAGAAATCACACACCTATGAACGGCTAAGAAACCTAGCTCAGAAAAGTCAAAAATAGCAAACTAGTCATCCCAAACTATAGGTTTCAGACAACAAACACCTATGAAAGGCTAAGAAATTCAAATAATAAAAGACAAAAGTGGCAAACAAGCCACCCCAACTCAAATGTTTAAGACAACACACACCTATGAAAGACTAAGAAATCCAACTCAGATAAGCCCGAAATAGTAATTTATATATTCTCAAATCATAAGTTTCAGACAGTATTCACCTACGAAATACAAAGAAACCTTAGGTTACAAAAGTCTGAAATAGCCAAGTACTCATCCCAAACTCGAAGTTTCAGACAACAAACACCTATGAGTGTCTATGAATCCTAGCTCTGAAAAGTCCAAAAAGCAAACTATATCTCCCAAATCATAATTTTCTGAAACGACACACCTATGAAAGGCTAAGAAATCTAGCTCAGAAAAGTCAAAAATAGCAAATTAACCATCCCAAATCATAGGTTTCAGTCAACACACACCTACTAATGGCTAAGAAATCCTGCTCAGAAAAGTAAAAAAATAGCAACACACTCATCCCAAATCATAGGTTTCAGACACCACACACCTATGAAAGACTAAGAAATCCGGTTATGAAAGGTCAAAAATAGCATATTACATAACCCAAATCATAGGTTTCAGACAACACTCACCTGTGAACGGCTAAGAAACCTAGCTCAGAAAAGTCAAAAATAGCAAACTAGTCATCCCAAACTATAGGTTTCAGACAACAAACACCTATTAAAGTCTAATAAATCCAGCTCAGAAAAGTCAAAAGTAGCAATCAACCCATCCCAAATCATAGGTTTCAGACAACACACACCTATGAAAGACTAATAAATACAGCTCATAAAAGTAAAAAATAGCAAACTACATATCCCAAATCATAGGTTTCAGTCAACACACACCAACGAAAGACTATGAAACCTAGCTCAGAAAAGTTAAAATAGCAAACTACTCATCCCAAACTATTGTTTTCAGACAACATTCACCTACGAAATACTAGAAAACCTTAGCTCAGAAAAGTCTGAAATAGCAAACTACACATCACAAATCATATTTTTCTGACAACACATACCTATGTAAGGCTAAGAAACCCAGCTAAGGAAAGTCAAAAATAGCTAATTACACATTCCCAAATCATATGTTTCAGACACCACACGCCTATTAAAAACTAAGAAATCCAACTCAAAAAAGCCAGAAATAATAATTTACATATCCCAAACTATAGGTTTCAGACAGCATTCACCTACGAAATACTAAGAAACCTTAGCTCAGAAAAGTCTCAAATAGCCAACTACTCATCCCAAACTCGAAGTTTCAGACAACAAACACCTATGAGTGACTAAGAATCCTAGCTCTGAAAAGTCCAAAAAGCAAAATAAACCTCCCAAATCATAGGCTTCAGTCAACACACACCTACGAATGGCTAAGAAATCCAGCTCAGAAATGTCAAAAATAGAAAATTAACCATCCCAAATCGTAGGTTTCAGTCAACACACACCTACGAATGGCTAAGAAATCCAGCTCAGAAATTTCATAAAATAGCAACCCACACATCATAAATCATAGTTTTCAGACACCACACACCTACGAAAGACTAATAAAAACGTTTATTAAAAGTATTAAATAGAAAATTACATATCACAAATCATAGTTTTCAGACAACACTCACCTATGAAAGGCTAAGAAACCAAGCTCAGAAAAGTCAAAAATAGCAAACTAGTCATCCCAAACTATATGTTTCAGACACCAAACACCTATGAAAGGCTAAGAAATCCAGCTCAGAAAAGTCAAAAGTAGCAATCCACACCTCCCAAATCATAGGTTTCAGACAACACTCACCTATGAACGTCTAAGAAACCTAGCTCAGAAAAGTCAAAAATAGCAAACTACATATCCCAAATCATCGGTTTCAGTCAACATACACCAATGAAAGACTAAGAAACCTAGCTCAGAAAAGTCAAAAATAGCAAACTACACATCCCAAACTATTGGTTTCAGACACCAGTCACCTAGGAAATACTAGTAAACCTTAGCTCCGAAAAGCCTGAATTTGAAACCTACACATCCCACAACCTCGGTTTCATACACCACCCATCACCGAACGCCGGGTGCACGGGGGGGGGGCCCAGGGCGGGCCGTTGGGGGTCCGGAGGGACATTTGGGGACCGGTGGGCCTTTGGGGCACCGCGAGGGCCTTTGGGGGTCCGGAGGGACATTTGGGGGTCTGGGTGGGCCTTTGGGGGCGCCGGTGGCCCTTTGGGAGCGTGGGGGGCCTTTGGGGGACAGGGAGGGCCTTTGGGTGCCTGGGGGACATTTGGGGACCGGTGGAGGGCCTTTGGGACCCCGTTGGTCCTTTGGGAGCTCGATGGGCCTTTGGGGGAAGGGGGCCCGGGGATGTCCTTTGAGGGTCTGAGGAGGGCGTTTGGGGGGCTGGGGCTCTATGGGACCTTGGGAGACCTTTGGGGCCGGTGTAGGGCCTTTGGGACCCCGTTGGTCTTTTGGGAGCTCGATGGTCCTTTGGGGAGCCCGGGGATGGCCTTTGGGGGTCTGGGTGGGCCTGTGGGGGCGCTGGTGGCTCTTTGGGAGCCCGGGGGGGGACCTTTGAGGACCGGGGGAGGGCCTCTGTGGTCCGGGGGCCCTTTGGGGGTCCGGGGGCCCTTTGAGGACCAGAGGAGAGCCTTTGAGGGTCTGAGGAGGGCGTTTGGGGGGCTGGGGCTCTTTGGGAGCTTGGGGGACCTTTGAGTACCGGGGGCTTCCTTCGGGGTTGGGGTGGGGGATCGGAACCCTTTGGAGTTGGGGTAGAGGACCTCACAACACTGTTCAAATGGAACTTGTGTATTATAACGATCACAGAGTTTCACCCTCAAATTCTCTTCTAAAACCTTTCTTAAAATCTTCTTTCAAATGGCTCAAACTGTTTCGCCAAAATAATCCCATAAAATGGATAAAACGGTTTCACCCAAATAATCCCTAAACGTAATTTCAGCGTGTTCCTTTTGTTTGGTATCTCTGCGCTAACGTATTTCAAATTTCTAGGAAACCCTTTCCTACGTTAATCTCTTCATCTCATAAGTTTTCCTAGCTAAACTATTAGGGTTTCGTTAGAATATCAATTTATCTCTCCGACTTAAAGCTCCGTGAAGCCGTATTTAAAAATAGAATTTCTATCTCTTTAGACTCCCGCATAATTCCAAGATAACATGTGATGTCAATTATAATTCCTGACACTAAAGATCAATGAAGCCCTATTTAAAAATAAAATATTAATTTTTCTCTCTGTCCTAAAGAATGTTTATCCCTCAGACCTAAGAATAAAGAAGCCTTAATTTTTCTTAATTCTCCCCTTCGTTAATCAATAAGGTCCCCGATCGAGTATGTAAATCCAGTTCACAGGAGCTAGTTATCATGGTAAGATAACCAAAAAACCCAGACGCACGTTTTTTGTATTATTTCACCACATCATCATACCTAAGATAAATTAATCCTAAAGGTTTCTGAATTCTCACCTTTGTGAATCAATAATTTCTTAATTCCCCCCTTCGTGAATCAATAATTTCCCCTAGCGATTATGTAAATCCACGGACATTACTTCCCGTTCGAGTCATAGATCAATAACATTGCTCCCGTTAGAACTCAATGCACAGGTGTAACCTTCGCCCCTCGAGCTATTACACATAGAAACAACAAATATATCGATCTTGGAAAAAGAGGTCATTGAGCGATTACGTAATCTTTCCCCCTAGGGACTCTATGACCATATTGTTTCATAATTCCCCACGCTCGTGAATCAATAATTCCCCCACCTTGATTATGTAAATCACCCTCATGTCATTCTCACGTGGTCAAACAACAACAGATCGATTGACCTTGACACACACACATTAGACTCGATCGATAATCCTTGAATAAATTATGTCACGTCATCCCCTCGCTCGTGAATCAATAAATCCTCCATCGAGGATGAAAATCACCCTAAATTAATTAGCACCTGGCCCAACAACAAAACATAGAAAGACCAAGACACACCCACATTAGACTCGATCGATAATCCTTGAATAAATTATGTCCCGTCATCCCCACGCTCGTGAATCAATAATTCCCCCATCGATTATGTAAATCATACCTCGTGTCAGTCGCACGTGGCCAAACAACAACAGATCGATTGACCTTGACACACCCACCCATTAGACTCGATCGATAATCCTTGAATAAATTATGTCCCGTCAGCATTAAACTAAATTGTAGAGGACAGCAGGGGTGAGGGTCACGAGAAGCGCCTCCCCCTCTACTCTCCTAACAAGCCATCAAATGGCATTACTGCAATGTGCTTCAGGCAGTTTTTCATTGCTAGTCCTAAGCACAGACGCAAAGACGAATTTAAGCCAAAATCTTGGCGGGGGGGAGGGGTTAAATGTGACAAGGGTGCCAATAATTGACCAAATCGACGAATTTGTTTAAAATAAAAAGTGAAAAAACGAAAAAAAAATACGGAATGAGGGAACACCAGGTCTGTCCACCTCATTGGATCCACCAGCGCACTGACATCTCCTCCCCTCTGTTGCAAACACAGTAGTTAACACCAGGAAGAAGAACAAATTAATTGCAGGACTTACTGGTTGAACAGTTCATTCATGCCTTTAATAAATGTTATTTGGCTAGGTTGTAAAGGAAAGCCAGTGGGGTCAATTTCACGGAAATTAGAGGAGAAGGATAAAACACATTTTTCAAAATCAAGAGGAGGTTAATTTTGCCTCTTTTTTCATTTCTCATAGAAAGCTTAAAAATACCATAAAAAGAAAGGCATTTTTCGAAATCTGTGGCGGGGAGGCTTGGGGAGGGGGCCAATTACAATTACTTTACAAATATTGAAGGATGGTTACAGAATAGTCTCAACTCAGTTTTCTAGCAGCACTGAACGCATCTAAGGCAAATTAAATAGAAAATTAGATTCAGAGTTGTTTTTATGATGCACCACAACGCCATCTGAGTGACTATTAATAAACTCCAGTTGACTATTTGTGTCCATGATTCTTTGTTTTGAAAATCTCGCGCAATAAATTTTTCTTTCAACAAATTTTTCTTACCGCTATCGTTTGTCCACTGATTCTGAAATCAGTTCCCGAAATCAACTACATGTGCCGAGCCCTTTAAGGCCTTTTCTGGTGAACATATTGTTGATAAACAATGCGGGTCACCCATCGCGAGAACAGATTTGTTTACCAGCAATTGTGGACCAACAATAATTTTCACAAGAACACATTTTTTTCATTGTTGGAAATAAATGCCAGCATTTTCAAAGCCAACTGAACATTGTTTTACTATTTTCTATTAAACTCATATTTACTTCTGTAATTTTTATTTTTTATACACTTTTTTTACGATTCAGTCAACTTCTGCCAGTTTCAATTAAATACAACCAAATTTCTTCATTACCTTTTGCAGGAGAAAGGGGTGGGTAATTAAAAAAAAATATACTTTTTCGTGTCTTATTTTAAGTACGGATCAAGTCAACAAAAATATAGCAATATTTATTATAAATTAACTGTTTCTTCTCTTCTAAAATTCTAAGAACAAAAACAATGTCCAGTGAGATATGCAACGTCATTGCCAGAAAGATAATGTGCAAAACGTGCTACTTTTTCTGCAAACAGTTACAAACACATTGATTTGCAAATTTGGAATAATACATAATGGCAAATAATACCAAAGTTAGCTTTAAGGAATAGCTGGGGCACAGTCAAGTAGGTAAGTTCACAATTTATTAGTTATTTCGCTTGGCCAAACTAGAACACACCACTTAAAATACGTTTTAACGCTAACTCTAAATATGCAAATCGATGTCTATGTATTTTTTGCAGAAGAAGCAGCACATTTAGCTTTCGGACAATAACGTTGGATATCTTGCTGAATCTTGGATTTTCACTTACAGCATCTTTCGGACACGCCCAAGCAATAAGTCACAAGTATATCAAGTAATTTCTTTTCTTTTAAAAATTCAGCACAAAATCCTATACTTTCATTGGATTTTTGGTTAGCTAAATTCGTCAGATTATCCACCGACTATCCTAGTCCGAATGAAAAATCCAACAACATATCCAGGATAAAACACGAACGCAGAGCTTACGGACAAACTGCTGGTATGTCTCATAAATAGAACGAACGCCATCTAATATGTAATTATTTTTACTCTTTTAGCCTACCGAACCTAAACTCTTAAGCACTTATTTTTGCAGGTACTTTAAAATGTATGCGAGAATGAAATATAGACAGGATTCTATACCAATATGTCCAACAAGGATTCCAGCATATCAAAGAGCCTAATACCCTCCCAGTGGCGGATCCAGGGGGAGGGCGAGGGGGCGCCCCCCCCTAACGTCGTCTAAAGTAACGTAATTTACTTAATTAACGCAAGTTTGCGTTAATTAAACTTGCTCCTAACGCAAGTTTTCGGATCAACCTATTTTGCGCCTCCCCTAAAAAAAATCTCGGATCCGCCCCTGTATCCTGCAAAGAATTTCCCAAGCTAACCTAGGCCTGCTTTGTGTAGCCTAGATCAGTAGTCTATAATAATTTTTGAAAAACCAAAAAATGCTTATTAATTATTACCTATATAAAAATTTTGCAATTTTATATAACATTGCAATATATTTTAAATGTTCTGCCTTTTTTAATGAAACCTCCAAACCCTATATTGTCAGTGCCGCAAATAGTTTTTAAACCCTATTTTTTGGTGTTCAATCACTGACCTTATAAGTTTCTGAATCTTTTTTTTTATTTATTTGTCTTTTTGTTACTATCTTTTAAAAGGGGCCATTTTCATAGAAAATTTTTCTTTAGCACTAGATTTTCAACGAAATTAAACTAAAAGTTGTTGGATAAGCTACACTTGCTAACCTCAAAAAGCTTTTGATAAGTGAGAATAAGTGAGGCATATGTGAACAAACGGTTCAATAATTTCGAAAATTTAAGAAGCATATGGAAATGCATGCAGAGAATAAAAAGGACAGCAATAATGAAAAGTGTCAGATCTATAGGGATCTGTAAAAAGCCTATGGTTACAGTGGACTATACGTGATTAATGTGTACTAGTTGCCTATACCTATAGTTGCCTCCAGCGTTCAATTGACAAGTTGCTGAATAAGTGTTTGTTGATGTCTTTTACGGATTTACATCCAGGGAACTTAATTTTAAGCGGATAAGAGACGCTCGAACGCAGTCGAAGTTTTAGGAGAGGAGCTAGACGACCCTCAAACGCATTCGAATAGGGGTGAGAATAAGTAAGGACGAACAGGGAAAACACACTGAAGACACGGCATGATAAGCTAGGAGAAATTTCAGGCGATGTAGCATACTAGCGTTACGACTTCAGCTTAGCTTCATATTACCTATTTAACCTCTGACTTTAAATGACAGATTAGCGTATAATTTGATACCAAGGTACTTAATACTAAAGACTTTATATATACTATTATACTAAACTCTACTATTATTTTTATTTCATTATTTAAATTATATTATATATTTTTATATTATATTTATTTATTTACTATAATTATATAATATGCACCACATATTAAAACGTTCTGGATCTATTGTTAGATAAGTTACACCTGCCAATCCTGAAAAGTGCGGGCGGGGTAACTGGGGATAAAGGACGGGAAATATAAACATAGAACTCAATCTTTTCAAAAATGAAAAATATGTTAAATTTTATGCAGAGAACAAAAATGGACAATAATTGTGAAATGTGGCACACCTTCAGGGATTTGTAAATAAGCTATATTTGCAGCGGAGTATACGTGATTGATGTTGTTATTCACCTAGTTGCCAATAGTGTTTCAGTTGACAAGTTATCCGATAAGTGTTTGTATGTATGTATGTATTTCCAAAAAAAGCCATCGGGTCATAGGAAAAAAACAGAACATAAAAATAACAAACCCTACAAAAACACAAATAAATTAAAAAGAAAAACGTACTTATATATGAAACGACAATATTCGTTTTATGCGCCTGAATCTTATGCTTGGAGAAGAGAAAGTAAAATCAAGCCCAAGTTCCTTTATTAAAAATATACGAATACCAGGTGACGCGTGACAACCGTCGTGGGATTCTGTCAAGCGTTTTGGAGATTGTGTCAAGTATTTTGGGGGCTGTGCTTATTATGGCAGAACTGTGTCAAGCGTCTTGGGGAGTATGCCAAGTATTTTGGGCCTGTACTGATTGTGGCGGAACTGAGTCAAGCGTCTTGGGAAGTGTAGCAAGTATTTTAGGGCTGTGCCGATTGTGGCGGAACTGTGTCAAGTGTCTAGGAGAGTATGCCAAGTATTTTGGGGCTGTACTGATTGTGGCGGAACTGAGTCAAGCGTTTTGGGGAGTGTGCAAAGTGTTTTGGGGGCTATGCCGATTGTGGGGACTGTGGCAAGCGTGGTGGAACTGTTCGGCACACTTGGCGCTCCGAGATGAACACCAGATGGCGGGAAGTCGGTATCCCTTGAACTTCGTAATGCTAAATCAAATGTGGCCCTCAATACCCAGCAAGTTGCCGATCAGAAGAAAATAATTGAAGCCCCGATTAGTAGATGATTATCATGACATTATTTTCGCTTATAATCAGAAATGTCTTCAATATCAACCCAGTCTCCCAGCTACCTCAATTAAAAGGTTCTGATTCTTTTCTAATGAGTCCAAATACATTGTATATTCATAACTTATTAATTAGGCCTACGTTCTTATTGGCTTCTCGATCGCTTAATTATCAGTTTAATATAGACTTAAGTAAACTTTTTGGATTAATACCCGAACCGAATTTTAGTCACACTTGTTGATAAAAGCAAATTAATATGACTACAGCGTCAATGACGTAAACCGTTCCTAATTCATGCAGTTGAACACTGTTCAACTTTTAAACGTACAATTTCTGAATAACCAATCATGCTTAAGATCGAAGGTATACTTTTTTTTAAACTAGAAAACATGGAAGCTGGCTGTATGTGTAAGATGAATCTAGCAAGATTCCAAGGAACAATATTAGTAGGAATAGGTGGAAACAGATCAGTATCGATAAGGCTTTTCAGAAAAATTTCTTTTCACTTCAATTTTCAGCTTCTGCTATTCAGATGTGAAGTTAAAATCAAGGAAAACCTCGTATCATTCATGAATCTTAAGCTTCGTTTTCAATCCATCCACATCCAACATTGAGTTCGACACGGGTTCTGCAGATAATCGTTTTGAGTGCCGTATTCAACACGGGTTTGGGTCTATCAGAACCCACGTTGAACTATACTATTCTGGCGCGCTACAATTTTGAAGAATCCGTGCCCACACGCTTGGAATTCGTAGAATGAAAACGCTTTAAAGTTTATTTGGTTAAACATGGAGAACCTGAAAACACTTTTTGTCAAAATCGCTTCAATCCCAGTGCCTGTAAATATAACTTTAGCCTTATATCGCCCAAGTCTAGCATGTAACCCATACTATGTAAGTTCCCCTTCGTGATGTGTACCATTTGAATTGGCCAGTCATCTATCTTGCATTCCATATCGAACATACAGTCTACACTATTAACACCGCTTATTGATGAACATCGATTTTAATATCCCGCCATCTCTTTGACTTCCAAATCTAACATGTAACCCCTATTGTTTAAATACCCCTTTTTGATTGGCGCCATTCGGATTAATCTGTCATCTATTTTCCTTCCAAATTCAACATATCTACCACACAATTTACACTACCTTCTCACCCCTATAGACGGGCATCAATTTTATTATTCCGCCATCAATATTACCTTCCGATTTCCGAATCCAACGTATTTAAGGTGTAACCCATGCTATATTAGCTGTTTAGCCCCCCATTTTGATGAACAAATTTATACTTCCTTGCCATCTATCTTGTCTTCCAAAGCCAAGACATTCAGTCGGCTCGAGTTTGATTGCTAGAAATGACGCCAACTTCAACTCCTCAAGCGTTTTCCCTCAGTAGTTACAGCGTAGTCTCATAGGGATACCAGAAATTTCAAGTTTGGAATTTTTGACAAAGTTGGGAATATTCAAATTGTAAGATTTTATTTTTATTAATGATACGAGTGTATAATGTGAATATAGTAGTAGAAACTGCTAGACAGTAGAACATCACCTATTACCCTGTAACCAAATCTTGTCTCACAAATGACAGCTTTTTGCTAGTAACAAATATCAGATCAGATGAACTATAGCAACTTTCCTACCCACTTTAAGAATAATGTCCTATTATTTTACTTACCTCGCAATGCAAATTATTCTGGGTCTCAGTCCCCCTCTTAAGAGTATTAGCTGTGCAGTCGTAGGGATCTCATGGCTTCCTAGGCCTCTCATAATACACGAGCTTGAATAGTTCAGTCTTAGTTGTCAGTACTGGTTTTGATGATTCTGCTAGCGTAGCCCGAATGTGGTAAATGAATAAGTAATGTTTCTCTACGGTGCTGAAACTAGGCCGGCAGATGCTTCGTTCGTGATGCCATAGATGTGGCCCAAACAAACTCCCTAAGACGAATCTAAGGGACCAAGTGGTACGACTTCGTCTCAAACACCCGGCTGCTGACACTAACGGATCAGACCCCCAACTCTCGTCAGCTCACCATAAGAACTCTACGGTGGTTTTGCCACTTAATTCGCATACCAGCATACTTTTCAATGTTGATCCCCCTCAACATGGCAGGAAGCGACCCCGTTGAAGACCCCGGTTCACATGGGGGGACAGCCTTACCCGGTACTTCTCCATGATCGGTACTGATCTCCAAGAAGCAGTCACGCTTGCGCCGGACCGTTCGGAATGGGGGCATGAAGAGTCACATCTCTCTACGCTGGACCACCAGCAGGAGCCTTAAGTCAAGAAGAAAGTCATGAAGTAATGTCATATCTACAGATTTAGCTTACATTGGCCGGCAGATAAAACCAAAATTACCCAGAACGAATTCCCAACTTAATTGTTTTATTGTTACACCGTCTTTGTTCATTTGAAATAAAACACTAAAAACGTGAAATTATTAATAGATTTATTCCGAATTAATAAGAAAAAATATTAATGAGCATGACATAAAAAAAATCACAGGCAATAAAGCACACTTAAAAGCACTTGCGGTGGACAATAGATGGACCAGATTCATCATACTCTTGCTTGGAGATCCACATCTGTTGGAAAGTGGAGAGGGAGGCGAGGATGGAGCCACCGATCCAGACAGAGTACTTGCGCTCAGGGGGAGCAATAATCTTGATTTTCATTGTAGATGGTGCTAGAGCTGTAATTTCTTTCTGCATTCTATCAGCAATACCTGGATACATAGTAGTTCCACCTTAAATAAAAAGAAATCATTAAAGTAGTTGTACAAAAAAGAAAAATTCCTAAAATAATACCGATAAAAAAAAGTTGAAATCGACACTGAAGTCCTGCCTTAATTATGGCTTCTAGGCGAAGTCGGCCAAATAAACCTCGCATTCAATAAAGCTTATTATTATTAATTGCGATTACTTATTGATAATGCCTAATTATTATGCTCTATTAAACGCTGCTTGGAGATTTGAATTAATTGTCTGTAGGAACTACAGCTATGTAGCACCTTTTAAGAAAGGTTTTTACAGGAAGATTTCTTATTTATCCTGATAAATACGCCGAGATTTTTTTTTGTTATCTACAACAGAATGAATTGCAGCTTATTCAGATCTGCAGGACAATAATTAACAGGTTCTCATTAAGCACGTTGGAACGCAATTCAAAAATTGGAATTGCATATTGAACGCTAAAAATCACAAATCTTCACTTATTAAATATTCTTTGCAGCTTTGTATTTTCTTTGGATCTTTCCAGGATATTAATCAGTGGCACCAATTGGAAGGAACCCCCTCAAAGTATTTGCCGTCCTGCGAAGATTTTGAAAATACCTTTATTCTGGTATTTTTTATATAAAAACGGAAAAGAACAACTAGCTCGCACAGATTTGAAAAAAAATCCTTCCCTCATATATTTAGGTGAATTAATGCCACTAGAGATAATTCCCCTTTTCCAACTAGTTTAGCATAAATGCTTCGCAGTTTTTTTTTTTTTTTTGAATAAAGCTAAATATGTTTATCCCCACTTTTATAGAGTGAAGGCTTTTTGAGGGCAACTGTGAATGAGTATAAGCTAAAAACACTTTACACCCATGAAGATTTTTAAAATGTAGCTTCCCTTTGAAGGTGTAGCTGTCTTTGGAAATCAGGACATTGTTAATATTCGATTCCTATGGACGAATGGTATTGTCAAGTTCAAAGAATTAGTTTCACTGTTATTTCAGTGATCTACATGGCAACAATGACTGAAGTCTGATACTGTCTTAAAAACTTCGAAATTTTGAAACACCGAAAAGAAAAACCTACGGAAATCCCGCCATTCAGGTAGGAAAAGAACTTAGATAGGTCCAGGAGATAAAGTGATTTTATTTTTATACCCTAGGTTTGACAACAATTTTTCATGGTTTTTCAGGCTATGCCCCTTCTTCCCAAAACCGCAGAAGTTTTCGAGTGTTCCGATGTTACAACCCTCTTCCAAACACTACAAAGAAGTTATGACTGTTCCAATTGTGAGCCTCTTAACTAAAGTGTATTAAACATTTGCGTATTCAATAAAAATTGTGTTTAATCTAAACAACCACGATTAAAAAAGAAAAGAGAAAATAAACAAAAGAAAATAAAAGAAGAGACAGAAAAAGATGCAAGCTTTTTTTCCATAACAAGTAAACTTACCAGAAAGAACAGTATTTGCATAGAGGTCCTTCCTGATATCTACGTCACACTTCATAATACTATTGTAAGTTGTCTCATGGATGCCACAGGATTCCATTCCAAGGAAAGATGGCTGGAATAGAGCTTCGGGACATCTGAAGCGCTCATTTCCAATTGTGATCACCTACAATAATATACATATTTTAAAACATTTATCCAACACGAAGCTATCTACTTTAAACTATTACTTACGATTTTATTTGTCTTTTCATAATTTCCCTATAATCAACAAAAATAAAGAAATCTAAAAATGCTCGTTATTGTCGTCTTTCTAAAACAAACGTATTTCTGTCTTTTCATAACGCGCCTTTAATTCTAGCCCTAACAGTAACGAAAATTACCTGCCCCCCTCTTTTTTATATTAATATATTAATAAAATAAATATATTAATTATATTAAATATTAATATATTTTTTTAATTAATATATTAATTTTTATAATAATAAATATAAAAATGATCAAAAACATTTCTTGGAGTAATAATTATATTTTATCTTATGATTATTTTTTGCTTGTGTTCTAATATTCATGAATGGAAATAGGGAGAAAGTAAGCTTTTGGGAGAAATTTATTGAATGATATTGCCTGCCCAGTTATTTCAAGTACGATAGCCTTGATTACCATTGGATTGTACAATTTGATGGACATTGCTGACTTCTCGCAACTACCTATCTACGTCACCTTCAATAAGAATAATTCCATGAAATGAATTATTCCAAGGTCTTCTTATTCCTATACAACAAGAAGAAAAGAAGTTTTTGAAGTTTGGACCAGTTTTATCTAGCAAAATGAATTGAATTGTGAATTTAGAAATGAATTAAATTTAGACTTTTTATCTGTCAAAGCAAGCTGAGAAAGTCATCCTCCCCCCAACTAAATTTCGTCTCGCACATTGAAATACGTAGAAATTTTTCAGGATACTTATTCTGTATCCCAAATTCATCGTGGGAGGAGGATTACATTCTTAGAGGACGATGGTTCCATTTGAGGAGCAGAAATTAAATTAATTTCTACGTATAAAATACAATATTTACTTTCTATTTAAACATTTAAGCGAAGAGACGCCATGAACATTAGCGGCATTTCGGAAAATAATCATTTTAAAACCGATTTTCGTTTGTTGATGTATAATTCATAAACACTGCCACTATAGTGATGGTTGATTTCATATCATTTCTTACAGAAATACGGCAAGCAACCAGCATACACTAGCCACTCTTTTCCTTAAAATCAGGCGTAAGTACTTTTTCATACTTTGCTACTAAAATTATTTTTTCTGTTTACAATAAAAAAAAATTGTACACAAGAACTTACCAAAAGGATTTACTAAATACTATAAAAAGATTTAATGTAAAAAGTCACAATGAACAACTTGGATAGAAAAACTCAGTTATTAAATTCTTATTTTAATTTTGCTCACATTTACCATCTTAAGTGATTTTTCAGTCTTGATTATGACATGATAATGTTTTAATGTCTTACTGCATTTTATAGTATACGAGAAGTTACAGCAACCCTTGTTTCTCTATTTTTACTTACAGCCATGTTATTAAATTTAAATAGCGTGCAACTTCAAAAATGAAATTACAGATACTGAAATAAATGGTATAAGTAGGATTCATTGTAATGAAACTTTGGTAACTTGTTTTCTATATACATAAGAACTTCTCAAAGATAGGAGCATCTAACACTATAGTAACTTTACTGTAAAAGGTCACAACATGGAACTGGAATTTGGATGGGAAATTAGATAGGATACTAGATACAAAAAGAAAATTCGCGTTATGGAATTCATCTTAAGACGCCAAAAATAATCAAAATTGATCACAAAGCCCTTCCATAACGATTTTTATTTTTAGGACAATACAGATCAGGGAAAATTAATGCTGGCCCGATTTCATAGTCTGTAAGATGGTCTACGATTGGTCAACTAAAAAATAACCAGCCAATCAGATATCATGTTTAAATACCAAAATTTTTGTTCCAGAACCCAATTATCATTGATTACTTATAATTATTTACAGCTGACAATACCAGTTTAATTTAACACTAAATTCTTACAATGCATAAAAAGGGTAACATTTATGCCTGATACAAATTGCTAATAATAGTGTGATAGCCACTAGGACCGAAAATAATAACCAAATTACCCATATGAATGAAAATTAAAGTGTGAAATTCACCATAGTCCGAGAACTAAAACTAGTTCAGTAACTTAAAAAAAACATCCAGTTTTGGTACACCTAGATAAAGTAATAAATATAATACAAGTATACACATATAATCAAATATAATATAAATAACGTAAAATATAATATAGTAAATAAACTAACCTGTCCATCCGGAAGCTCATAGCTCTTCTCCAAAGATGTGGAGCTGGCGGCTGTGGCCATTTCTTGTTCGAAGTCAAGAGCTACGTAACAGAGTTTTTCTTTGATATCGCGGACAATTTCTCTTTCAGCGGTGGTGGTGAAGGAGTAGCCTCTTTCGGTCAGAATTTTCATGAGATAGTCAGTCAGGTCACGACCAGCCAAGTCCAAACGCAAGATGGCATGAGGAAGAGCATAACCTAGGATTTAATATAGTATTTAAACAATTGTACCGAAACGAGATAAGAACTGCAGCAAGTGACAAAATCAATAAAACGTTTACTTTACGCAATGTGTGCGGTAACTGCGAGGGGAATCCCCACTTCCCCAATATTTTGAAAAATAATTTTAGTTTATTCCCCTTCTCCCTAGGCTAAAAACCCTTGCCCCTCTAAAAGTAGTCGTGAGTTGGCAAATCTGCGATCATACACTAAGAAAAAAAAAACTTTAATATTGGCAAATTTCTATCCTTTTTCTTGCAATTTTTTAATTTCCATCCTCCTCTTTTAAAAAATATTGTTGATTAGTCCCTCTCCACAATAAAAAAAAAAGTCTTACTCAAAAATATGAACCAAAGCAGAACTGCAAATATTATAAAATATATTTTTACACAATTTGGAACATTCCAGCCTTTTACACTTGTCCGCGATTATTTTTCTTCTTAGAACATCTGTCTCTCAGAATGCCTAATTTAAGTAACAAAAGGATTCTGACATCTGTCAACAATTTAGGAACATTTGTTCTCCCCTGTGATGAAGTAAAATGGTTCTATTGTTTACATCTGTTAATGTAAACAAATAGGTTGTTCTTCACGAATCAAGAGAAATACACGCGAAAAATCAAATTAGTTACAGGGCCGTTCCTCGGGTTGGTGAAACCCGGGCCAAAACTGATTACGTTGTCCCTCCCGACTCAAAACATAAATAAAAAAACCACCCGCGGCTTCCCACCAACCCCCCCCCCCGCGGCATTCGAGCCAACATGTCCCGGTTGTCCTCCCCCCCCATAAAGGGGTCTGAATAGTAGTTTCTCAAGGGGTCTGAATTGTTTTCTAATAATCATGTTTCCCATTGGTGGGTTTTTATTCATTTTGTCTTTCTATACTCAGTCTTATTATGTTACGCGAATGATAGATGTTCAATAAATAAAAAATAGTATATTTATCTGGCTACTTCAATGTACCAACTAAATTAAACACCCAAAGCATGTAATATTCAACTTTATTTAATATTCAATATTCAAATACAACAGTATTCATCAACTATTCAATGATCCTAGTCATAACAGAAGCGATTGTAACTAGCTGTTCAGAGATATGATTCACACAGGGGTGGGAGTGAGGGGTTGCCAGATTCGCCGTGTTTCTATCAGCAATTTTTCGAGATTCCTGTCTTCCTATATATAATTGTTAGTTGTTTTTTTCAAAATCTCCAGGACTAACACACTCCTCCCACTGCTTACAAAAATAGGACTACTATTGCTAAAAACACCCATGTTATCATACCTTCACAGAAGGGGAGAGGGGGTTGAAATATTGAAAAAATTACCTTCGTAGATAGGTACAGTGTGAGAGACGCCATCACCAGAATCCAACACAATACCAGTAGTTCTACCAGAGGCGTAAAGAGATAGGACAGCTTGAATGGCAACATACATGGCTGGAGTGTTAAATGTCTCGAACATAATCTAATTAAAAAGGGGCAATCAAAATACTGTTGAATTTTTTACTATAGCTGGTGCTACGCTTGTGGGAAAGGAAGAAGCGGCGCCTTAGTTATTTTTGCAGCGTTGCCGTAGCTTCGAAAAAAGAAGGTCTAAAACAAAAAAATTGTTTGCCTTTTTATTTGTCCATCGGAAAGAAAGCATTGTCGTGTTTTATCCGAACATTAAAGCAAGTTAGTGTCTTATCCTTAATAGATTTGAAGAATAGTGGAGAATACCTATTTTAATGCTGAAGAAACGAAATTAGCTAATAATTAAAATTAGTTTTGTAATTTATACTCCAAAAAATATAAAGAAGATCTAAATTAGCTCTTGGCTTTAGCCTTATTACCCCCTAAAGTAGGGTTTACAGTAAAACTTTTTTGAATCAACCCAAATTCTAGACTATAGCAATCTAAAAATATTTTGGAGATGAGGTAAGTGTGATTTCGCAAATATTAGTAGGAATTTTGGTTTGACTCCGCCTTTTTATAAACTAGGCGCTACAACAAACTATCGCTCTCGAATACCAAAATAAATTCGAAAAAATAAGATAAAGCAAAAATAAACATGAAATGATAGTGAAACAATATAAGAAAATGAATAGCTATAAGAAGATGATATCGGCTCTGTTGCGCCAAAAATCGTATGACATTTTCAAACGTCTGAAATAATTGCCAAAAACCAAACTTTTGTCAAAAGGGAGGAACAGTAAGGTAATGCAGACCAGGATTGAAGCGTGATGGAATAAACGTGATGCTCATCTGATTCTTGCTTTGAATGCAGCACAAATGGTTTTTGGCAATTATTTCGAAAGTTAGAAAAACTCAGATACGACCTTTCCGCAGAAGCGACGATATACAGAGAACGAAAAATGACAAAGAATTGTTTTATATGGTGAATTTTTAATTAAGAGCGAAGACAAGATAAGAAACAGATAAAAAATCAGAGCACGGAAAGGATAGGAAAAAGATAAAATAAGGCAACTTTAAAGGACTGATTTATTTATATCTCAGTGTGAAAATACTTTCAGGTAAGATATAAATCTTCTACATAGCTAAAATATCATAACGCGCTGAAATCTTTTTATATATATTCCATGTATATATCTATCTCTTTTGTTTTAGATTTTAAGAAAGGGAAGGCCGTTATTATATTATTGGTACAAGCTCAAAATTTATGTAGTTTTTGAAACATGTTGGATATTTATTTCTCAAATGCCCTCAACAAACAAAAGAAGCTTTTTTATGAAACGAGCAAGCGTAGAAATCATTGATTAATTTGATCGGTTCAAAAACAAAAATTACAACTATTAGAAGCTGCAGCCTATTAGAAGACAAATATACTGACAGGTGATGGTGGCTGTAATTATAACACCCACATAACCATTAAACCAATAATGAAAAAGATTACCACAAAATCAAGAAGTCATCAAACTCCTTAAAAAGGACAAGAAAAAAACATTATAGATGTGAAAAAAAAATAATAATGTGCAACAGATTTGAAAAAAATGACTATCCGGATATGGACCCCTCTCCCCCCCCCATAAGTGCTGGAGATTTGCCCCTGTTCCTTCCCTAAACTGTGCCCCTCTCCAAACAATAACACTATTAATCGAAATGGTGGAAATGGGGAAACGGGACATCACCAAGGTCAATTAAAGTATCCGAGTAACAGTTTCTTGGTTGGTTTAAGAGTTAAGCGGAGCTTTAGTAAAAGATATGGTAAACAAGAACAGAGCAAAATGAGAAAATAGGGTATTAAAACAAGTCGAATTCCCTTGATTGGCTTAAATGGGACTTTAATAACTAGTACAAGAAACGATAGAGAAACAGGACAAAAATAAAGGAAATGGGCATTACCTGAGTCATCTTTTCTCGGTTGGCTTTTGGGTTAAGCGGGGCTTCAGTCAACAGCACAGGGTGTTCCTCTGGCGCTACACGGAGTTCATTGTAAAAAGTATGATGCCAGATTTTCTCCATATCGTCCCAATTGGTCACAATTCCATGTTCAATGGGGTATTTCAGTGTCAGGATACCTCTTTTGGACTGGGCTTCATCTCCTACGTAGCTATCCTTTTGGCCCATGCCAACCATAACACCCTAGAATTTGTTTCAAAGGTTACGAATCGCGACACTATCAGAACTGCGTCAAAACATTTCGTTCCAGAAATTATCATAGTTACAGCACTAACTGCAGCCTACTGAACAACTTATAATACAGAAGAGTTAAGGGGACTTCTTGCAGTGGCACCAATTCACAAGAATATTTTGAGGGACGGGGTGTAAGGACTCCCTTTCTAAGGACTTGGGTGAATTCGTAACCTAGGTTCTCTCTTCAATGCACTGTTTGGCGGAAATATTTGATTTTGCAAAGAGCAATGAGCTTAGCACTGATGAAGCAAAAAAAAAAGAAAACGGAGCTTATGTAACATTTTGTGATGCAACTTCATCTTTCCTTATAATCAACTCTTCTTTTCGGCATAGTGACAATTAAACATAATAAAAGCATTCTTTATTGGAAGTGTCGTAACTACAATCTTTAATTTACAGTTTGTTGTAATTTTGACAATAGATTTCCTTAAGATTACGCAAGAGTGCATTTTCAAATCTAACTTTCGACAGGGGGGGGGGAGGGTAACTTCGAAGGTGAATTATGATTAAAATAGAATATGGTACGGTACTCTTCCATTAGCTGGACTTTTTATATCTCAAACTCGGGCGCGTTGAAAAACCCGTTTTTCAAAAGGACGATACAAGACAACTATAATATAATATAATATACTATAATATAATATAATAATATAATATACTATAATATATATATAATATACAACTATAATATAATATATTATAGCGTGATTTAATTAACTGTAGTGTATAGCCTGATTTAATTGCGTATACGATATTTAAAGTGTTGTTTTTTTTGGGTGGGGGGGGGAGGGCGAAGAGGTACCTAGGTTAGATTAGGTTACGTATTTAATATATGCTATGTTTTTGGGCCCCCCCCCCCTAATGTGCAAATATATAGCCCAAATTTGTTTCTAAACTATTATATAGTCATCCTATTTTATTTTCTTTCATTAGCATTAACCAAACTAGCACTATATAACAGAGTCCAGCTAATGAGTACCTATGGTACTTGTCGGTTATTGGAAACACATTCAAGAATTGTACCTCGGTTACATCTCAGTAAACCGGTTTCATAGCTACAAAAACAGGTGATGGATGATATCCATTGGACTTGTGTAAAATCTGGGCTATATATTTGCACATTAGGGGTGAGGGTTAAGTTTCCATAATTTTGTTTCTAAAGTATTATTTTATCTTCATGTTTTGTTACTTTTCATTAGGATTAACCTAACTTCACTTATATGGTTGTGTTTCCAATAACCGCCAAGTACCTAAAATATATATTACACAAAACGTAGCCAAAATATCGTTGTGCCCAAACCCCCCTACTTTCGCATAATTTCCTATTTGGAAAACCGATTGGGTTTAGGTTTCTTCAGTCTCAAAAGAGAAAAATAATTAGGCCCGTTTTTTAGCACTAAGATCTTACATCTTTCTGTAAAGATTATCGTTTTTTAACTCATCATTGTTCTAAGATCTTACAGCTCACTGATGTTAGCAAAAAGTGTGAAGACCGCCACTGTTCTGCCATTTGGAACAATGATGAGAGAACTTTGATGATCTACTCATCATTGTTCTCAGACCGCTGATCAGAGCAGAATGATGAGACGTTTGCTCAAAAACGACAAAAGATGGAAGATCTTTGTTCAAATATTTCACTTCTAAGCGTTTTCTGACAAAAGATGTAAGATCTTAGCACATTGATGGGAGTGAAAAAAACGCCCCTAATTGTTACTAATTATAAACGCTGCAACTATGAAAAGGCTAACAGAAAAAATAACAGTTTTGTTAGCGTGCAGCCAAGATGCTAGACAGGCTGCTTCAACTGTAATACAATAGTTTCATTGGACAATTTATTTCGAAACACGTTTTTTATTTTTCAGTTACTACGGGCCGGGGTTTAGTCTACTAATTTACAGCTCCCGCTGCAAGAATGAAACAATTGCCCTTCCCTCGATTGGCGTGCCTGTAATAAAGGCTAGTCTATTTCTAAAATCCTAGGTGGCCCCCTAGTGTTGTTTAAATTTAGTTGTTCAAAATTTTACATTTAGCTTATTCATCTAAAGATGAATAGACCTACATGTAAATAAAAGGCCATTAAATTTTTTGGGTCGTCCTCCATGTATAATTTATAATAATGAATAATTATTATCTGAATACAACACTTTTTATAGTGTATAACGTTGTTGCAATGCTATCACGTCTTTTTTGCTCTTGAGATGCATTTGAATGCAACATCATTTACATGGGAATTATTTTTTTTCAAAACTAAGGCTCTCAGTCAGCCCAAAGGGTTCAACGTCCTGCTTATGACTCGCCAAAATATTGTCATGTTCCACGTTGTGAATCACGGGCCTACGGGCTCAATACACTAGGCTACCGGTTGTTTTAATATACTTTTGCAAAAGATAGCCTAAAAAAATTAAAATTGTTTGGACTGGAACACGCAGGTTTTCTTCAAGTAAGGAAACATAAAATGCAGCAGGAGAAAAAACCCAATTTTGACTAAGAATAGTTAAAATCCCTCAATTTAGGACCCCCTCTAAGTCCCCTCAAAATTTGCCATATTATAAGGAATTGAAAAATTTAGTTAGGATTTTATGGGTCTTCAAGTCCTAACAAGGGTCTTTGCAAGACCTGGAGTAATTAGGGTCTTTGTCTAAAATACAAAACACTGGAGAACTTGTATTTTTTTTGTTTTATTTCATTAGCATTCATTAAACTTCACTTCTCGAGTGTTTTATACAATAGGCAAATACCGTAATTAGAAGTAGCTGGAAAGGAGGGGCTTACCTGATGTCTTGGGCGACCAACAATGGAAGGGAAGACGGCACGGGGAGCGTCATCACCAGCAAAACCGGCTTTGCACATTCCGGATCCATTGTCGACAACCAATGCAGCAACTTCGTCGTCACACATTGTGAATTATAAAATTAAAACTGAACTAACCTGAAAAAAAAATATAGTTACAGCCTATAAAAGGATGAGTTAAAGGAAGTATTCTTGCTGTAAGAGGGGGAGAGAAGAAATCAATGTTAATGTATATAGACTTGAGAATTAAATAGCCTACTCTTAATACTGTAGGCTTCGGCCTAGAATAAGTTGCCACTTCTTAGACACGAAACGATTTGGATCAAATTCCAAACAAGAAGCTTTCTTGCTCTTGGCAAATAGTTTAGTTGATGCAGTGAGACTTTCAGAAAGGAGCTTATAGCCTAGATAACCCCCAGTATGGCCAGTAACTTGTTTTCAAGCTCCTATCTGGGTAAATTTTTGGCAGTTCATTTTATTGACTTGGCAGTAGACCTATTTTCGAATAAAGTAAACATACTACTCGATGCCTTTTTTATGCTCTTTCCAAATATAACAATCATTTTTGTTGGAAATGAATTTTACCCCCATCCCTATATACCAACTCAGGGTAGGCTATATATTTGCACATTAGGGGGTGGGGATAGTTTTTTTTCTAATGCAAATGAGAGGTAAGTTTAAACTTTACCCTCCATCCCCAATGTGTAATTATATAGGCCTACCCTGAATTGGTATATATATGGGTGGGGGTAAAAAATATTTCCGACAAAAAGGATTAGGCCTATTAAATTCGTAAAGAGCATAAAAAAGGTTATCTGTACCCGCTTTTATATTTCTAAGGCATAGAAAATTCCGTGGACAGATCTATTGGGTGATGATTCAAAAAATGTTTAGATGAGTGAGGTATTATTCAAAATTCAGGACATTTTTTTTCAATTTAGCCTATTCAGTGCTCATGAAAGGCATTGGTATAAACCTACACTTGGGAATATTGAGTAGGAAACATGTTAAGAAAAGAATTCTTAGGCTACTTCATAATATGCAGACAACATGGGTAAATTTTTAGCAGTTCATAGCCTATTAGACTTACGAATAAAGTTAACATACCACTTAAATGAGTTTTACCCCCGCCCCTATATATACCAATTCAGGGTAGGCCCTATATGTTTACACATTAAGAGGGGGGGGGTACACTTTCAACTTTACTCTCATTTGCATCAGATATAAATTTAAGCCTATTACCAGCCCAAGGAATAGGCTAGCCTATCCTAAAATATATCCTTAAAATATAATACAGATGGTTTGGAAAAAGCAGTTGATAAAACTCCATCACACTATCGACCCCCCCCCCCTAGACAATATGCTGCCTACGCCCATGAGCTAGGTCACTTCCCATTGTAGCATTGGTAGGCTACCGCTAAGCTTATGAATAGGCCTATCCCTCTGCCCATTATCTAGGTTAGCCTAAGGCTAGTAGAATCCTAGGCTAAGTAGCAGCATCAATCATGAGAACAAAAGGGTTGGGGCAATTTGTTTTTCAACTTTAGATCTAGGCCTAAGTCTACCAAAAATAGCCTCTAGTTTTTCTTTAATCCAGGGGCCACGCCCAGTGGACATAACTGATCCTAGGCTAGTTCCTGGCGCAAATTCAGGGTCTTAAAATATATGGTTTCAACCACACTATGCCATAATCTGAAAATACTCCAAACTAGTCGATCCATTTACACTATTTGTCACAATTTTTTGGAAAACACATCCTGTATACTTACGAGTAAAAGAACTGTATTCCACTAAAGCTGAAAGCTGACTGATTTCTTTTTCCGTACGGCGGTTGCTTATCAATCGTCGTTCCTACTCAGTCGAATATGCCCATATATGGTCATGTTTTGTAAAGTCGTTGCTAGGCGTCAGACACTTCAAAATTCAATAGTTTATCCTAACACCATGTTACATGTTTCACATGTTTAGCATTGCCACAACTGGGTGGGGGTACAAGGTGCAGGATGCTGTTTTGCTAAGGTTAGAAGTAAGACCTAAACATATTTGATTGATGAAAGGGGAGAAAACTTGGTAAAACCGTATTTTAAACCCTTGTCAAATTGATTTTTTTTTGCCACGTGTTTTAGGAAATGTATTTGAACCAGGGTGGCCAGACGTCCCGCATTGTGCGGGACAGTCCCGGATTCCGAAACCTTGCCCTGCATTCGAAAACGACCCGCAAAATGTCCTGCTTTTTTAAAAAGATTCAAAAAGATTAAAACATTTTTAGATTAAAAAAAATAGAATTGCTTTAATAAGTTTAATGTTTTTTCCCATATATTCATAAAAAATTTTTAATCTCAATGAAAATGTTTTGATAAGAGCAGACACAGGATTTGCCCTATTGCTATTAAGTGGGATTTATTGTACTATAAGGTAAACCCCTAGCCAAGATGCTTGGGGCAGCTTTCCCTGGTTGCCCTCCCTGCCCTTGAATGGCTCTGAATTCAAAGTAGGCTATATAAATTTACACTCTAGGGTGGGGGGGGGTTCAAAGTTCTTTTCTGACACAAAAGAATGTTATAGGCTATTTGGAATCAGAAGGCTATGAAATTCTTGTTCTAAAAGTATGCCTATTCCTAAGTGACCTTATTTGTGAGTTAATTACTAAATTTACCATTTTCTTTCGAATAAAAATTCCCAGGACAAATATTTTGCCTTAGTAAGTAAGCAACTGTAACTGAAATAAATCATCAATTTTAAGAGTTTAAAAAGGAAATCGAAAACAATGTTGTATTTCTAAAAAAGGTGCATTCATCAGCCAAATATGATTAAAATAAAAATATAATGACATAAGACGATAAAAGTTTAAGGAACATGTTGAGTGTTTTTATGAAACCACACACACTTCCTACTCCTTCCAGCGCTCTTCAAATTTTGGTATGTCCCGCATTGGGTCTGAGAAAATCTGGTCACCCTAATTTGAACCGACAGGATAGCAAGCTAAAATGGGTGGCCCCTCCAGATTCTCGTATTTTTCATGGTATGTTTCTTGTAACTTGCCATCTTGGACGCATTTGATTCCCCCCCCCCAACAATCCTGCTCACCCGCCTGGGCCATGGCCCTTTCTCTAGGGTACCTAAACTCCAGGTTGAATAGCATCAGTCCCATGAACCATAAGCAGTTGAAATCCAACGGAAAATAAATAGTTGAGCAATTGAGGCTCTGTCGAAGGACAAAGTCCTACTTTAGACGTTTTGGCTAGCTACCTACGCTGACAGGGACGAAGGCGTAGGGCAATGACCCACATATAGAATTTCGGTACTTTTGTCGGTACCACACTCAAGATCTTGTATTGTGAACATGAGAAAATAACCGGTTTTCATGGTCTTTATACCAGACAATATTAGCTTCGGCTCGGTGGGAAACTACATTGTAGCTATATTTTAATTAAATATTTAGTTGGTATTTGGTTAGGTTGTGTATTTAATATAATGCGGTCTGGACGGCCCCTCTCCAATAATTCTTTGTTGTTTTTTTCATATTTTGTTGATAAAGTATTATATTTTCATCGTATTTGGTTTTATTTCATAGCATTAACCAAACTTCACTTCCCAACAGAACTTGAGTGTGGTGGCTATAAGACACAAGTACCGAATTTTCTTATAAAATTTGGAAGCTCCTAGATTAGCGAAACAACAAGTTATTCAGAGCCAGTGTCGGTCCCGGCCTCTCTTGCGCCAGGTGTAAAATCTTGATCAGCGCCGCCCCCTCTGTCTCTCAAAAATTTTCATGCCTTCAAAAATTACCAAAAATTCTTAACAAAAATTTCCATTTATTTAAATATGACTTTTCTTACTTTACTCTTACTTACTATTCTTACTTACTTTTCTTACTGTACAAAATTATTAATTACCTAGTCCAAAATGATTGCTTCTAATTCTTTAATAGGATCTACATACCTTTTGCTTGGAATTTAATTTAAAATTGCTTAAATTCGGTCTGCTTACTTTTATTTTCAGGAATGGTGATAAAAACATGGAAAAAAAATGAAAATTTCGGATTCAATTTGTTTTACTTACTCCCAACTGCGCTCTCTACTTTATTTTAATAAAAATTAAAAATTTCTAAATTTACAAAATAATTATAACCGTTAGATTATTTAAGTGACATTTTGCACCTCATAAGTTCCTACACCCGAGGCAAGTGCCACCTCTCCTCCCACGAAACCGCCTCTATATTGAGCAACATGCTCTCTATTGGCTCCGATAATAAAATCCCTCACTTCGTGTTAGAATTAGGTACTTGTCTATTATATAAAACACTCGAACCAGCGGTGCCCATTGGAGGTAGAGGAAAGGGCATTTGCCCCTTAGATTTTTAGACCCCCCTAGAGTTTTAAAACTTTTTTTTAGGATAATTTCGTTGAAAATGTCTTTTCTGGTATTTCTGTTCAAAAAAATTGAACAACGACAATCCCCCTAGATTAAAAAACATTTTGCCCCCCTTCCCCTCACCCCCGCTATAAATTCTCGTGAATTGACGCCACTGGATATTGTTTAGTGTAATTTCTATTTCAACTCCTAACCTTTTTTACACAATTATTTATTTAATTCTAAATTATGCTTTGCGTCAATTTTGTTATCGGCACATGTATTTTGTGAACATTAAATCGTGTCTTTGTCTAAAAGCTAAATTATTTTTTTCCCTAAGGAAAACTTTTTTGAGACTCTCCCAAATTAAATTCAATTTTGCAAACGAAATTAACAATTTGCAAAGTAAATTTTATACAGTTTTCTTCTCTCAAAATGACAAAACGTAAATTTATTGTTACAAAAAATTCCATAATTTATTGCTGTAATGCGAAAGAACAAATATTGCTTTAAGAATGTGCTTAAGGGCAGATATGGGTGCCCAATATTTGGGAGGGGGCTAAGTGGAAAAATAACTAAAAAAAAGGTGAAGTACATCGGAAATGTAGGGAATTGAAAAAAAAACAACAAACATATGTAACTAGAGATGTTGGCGGGAGAAGCGGATACAAAGCCCCCTAGGGGCCATGCAAAAAAAGAAGTATAAATAGAAGGATTTATACGGCTTATTAGAATCGCTGCCACACAGGTGAGAGAATATAGGCTGCCACACAGGTGAGTAATAAACAATAATATCCATCCACATTCTACAAAGACGAACAATGTGTAAAAAAAACGCATTTGTTTTAATATCAACGAGAAAACAGCAGTTTTCTAGCGAGAAAAAAAAGAAAACATTTTTTTGTTAAGTCTTCCCCATCCCCCTTCGGAAAACTTGTGAGGTTTGCTGTTTTATTCTTACAAACAATTTTGTTTCCCTTTGATGAAGAAAATATTCAAAAGCCGGAAATGCACTCCCCGGAAGGTGCGACAGAACCAAGGCCGTATCCAGGGGAGGGTGGTTAAAGGGATTGAGCATCCCCCCCAAAAAAATGACTCATAAAACGTAACATAGATGTAATAAACAAATTTTGAAGCGTTTTTTGAAGTTGCGTAGCCCATTTTTCACCCCTATTCCGAATAAAAATCCTGGATACGCCCTTGCTCAGAACACATGAGAGTACTTTGATTCTGGCTTTAAAATATGTAGAAGAAAAATATTCTTTTTTTCGGCTGAAGTAAACAGTAATATTTAAACTTAAAACGTGCAAACCGTTTCTAAAGTAAGAATAGGCCTGCCGTGCTTAAAATTTTTCTTCCATGTTGTAATTGATTACAGACTATACTGAAAACATAGGAAACACACGAAATTAACATCCACCCTTCAGGCTTGAATGTCCTATCCTAAGAGAACTCACTTATCAGTGGTGAAGAGGGGGGGGGGGAGGTGCCCCGCTGTACTTTGAAAAAAAATACCGTTTCTTGTGTCTTCAATAAAAAATCCTAAAACATCAGGAAAGCCTCAAAATAAATTTAGTAAAATCACTTTTTGTATTTTCGGAAAAAAACTTAAAAGTCCTTATCCTCTCTCACCACATTTTGTTAATTGGCACCACTGTTACTTGTTTCCCTGGAAGTCACCGGAAGTTTAGCATTTGATTCATTCCACACGGTTCATGTGTGACCCATAATGTCACATAAGGACACATAATAATGCCACATAATGTCATATAAGTTTGCTTCTGAACTATAGTTTTGCTAGAGGGGGCTGGATCCATCCTTTCAAACGCTTCTGAGTCCCCAGATTTATGTCCATGCTTACTTCTGTGAAATTCGAGAAATAACTAACCTTGAACTGGTTTTTTGTTTGCCTTTTAATAAATGCGTCAGTGCCCAGAGCCACCGATAGGGCGGTTTTACCGGAGATCTTTAGTTCAGTCTACCGTAGAAAGGGACCCAGGGCCAGCAAAGACGGCAACCGGCATAGGGTGTCATCTGAGATCTTGGAGCCCATCATTAAAATGGACCCAGGGCCAAAATTTTAGACCCTAAATATGACATAAGGGCTTTGTATCAAAAGGAATACAGATCCTCAATCCGATAATTTTCCAAGCGGTCGTTTGAACACGTAGATTATTTTTGTCTTATTCTCTGAGATTAAATTTACAGAACAAATAGTAAGAATAATGAGGCTTTGAGGGAAGCCCTCCCCCCAATATGATTGTCCAACGGGGGACCCATTTTCTGAAATCACGCACAACGGGTGACGTGTGCCAAGTGTGGTGGAAGTGTGCCAAGTGGGGCAGAATCGCGGCGGAAACTGTGCCAAGTGGGGCAGAATCGCGGCGGAAACTGTGCCAAGCGTGGTGGCACTGTGTAGCACACGGTGTTCCGAGCTTTACACAAGGTAGCGAAAAGTGGGTGCCCCTCACGATTATCTGTGGTAGAGCCATGTAGCATTGACCGAGAAACTCGAAATCATCTAAAATTGTTTAAATTTGAAGTCCAGTCTTGAGCTAGCTAAAAAGATTTGCCATAATCAAGGGGTAACAAAACATCTGTCGGATGAGTGCCTAAATTTTGCTTTTGGCATTCTTTTTTGCCTATAAACCTGCCACCTGTTCGTCATCAGTACCGCTTGTGTTCATAAAGTGACCCAATGCCTGACCCTAGATCCTATTCTTTTGGCATGTCATTAGTACAGTCACGTGGTAAAGGCGTTGGGTTGATATTTAGAGGTGGTTTGTGCTTCGGTATTGCGTTTTTACCGGATATACTGTAGCATGTGCACAGACGGGGGGGGGGGGCTTCAGGACTGTATTTTGTCCAGTATACAATTCCGCTACAATCTTTCCTTCTTTGCTGTTCTCAAGATAAGCTCCTCTCAGAAAAGTTCCTGCAAATGTGCTTAGTATATAGCAGAAATACACAGCTGATTTCAGACCGCGCCCCACCTAGGGATTCCTAAAATCCTGATACCCCTCACAATATCAATTTTTTATTCAAAATTTTACGTCTATTCATATGAAGGAAGCTTAAAAGGCAATTAACTCGGTATCAAACAGTTCGTGGTAACGAACTGTAAGTAAGGAGCAACCCGGCTCAATAGTAACCAAAACTAAAAAAAAGGAATTTTGATATCAGTAGATACATCAAAAGAATCAAATTTTTACTCTGATTTCAAATATTTAAGTTTCATCAAGTTTAGTATTACCCATCAAAAGTTACGTGCCCGGGAAAATTTGCCTTATTTTCGAAAAAAGGCGGAAAAACCCCCTAAAAGTTATGGAACCTTAGTGAAAGTCACTCCATCTGATTCAGCGTATTAGAGAACCATACTGTAGAAGTCTCAAGCTTCTATTTGCAAAAATGTGGAATTTTGCATTTTTTGTATGAAGAAAGATTACGGATGCGTGTTTATTTGTTTTTTGTTTTATATTTTTGTTTTTTTTTCAGGGGTGATCTTATCAACCCAGTGATCCTAGAATATCACGGGAGGGCTCATTCAAACGGAAACTAAAAGTTCTAGTTCCCTTTTTAAGTGACCAAAAAAATGGAGGGAAACAAGCCCCTCTCCCACGCTCATTTATTTCCCAAACTCACCTGATCAAAATTTTGAGATAGCCATTTTCTTCAGAATGGTAAAAAAAAAAAATAAAAACTATGTCTTTGACGATGAATTTAATCCCCCACAGTCCCCGGGGATAGGGCTGAAAGTTGTGAACTTTGCCCAATGTTTACATATAGTATTGGTTCTTGGGAAGTATACAGACGTTTTCAGGAGGATTTTTTATGGTAGTAGGGGGGATCGGGGTTTACGTGTGAGGATCTTTCCATGGGGGAAGGGACATTGCTATGAAGGGGGCGCCGGATGTCCCATCATTATTTTAAAAAAACTATCAGAAATTAAATTAAAAAAAAAAAGCAAGTTTTCAAATGAAAACTTTTCAACACCAAAACTTAAAACGAACAGAAACTACTACGTATATGATTGGGTTTGCCCCCTAGTCAATACATCGCTCTTTACACTAAAGTTTTTTTTAGTAATTTCATAATATCTATTTATATTCATTAACTTCCTTTGTTTTTAAGGGTTCATTCTTAAAGAATTTAAAAAAAAATTCGAACTTTAGTGTAAAGAGCGAGGTATTGACTAGGGGGTGAACCCCCCCCTAATATACGTAATAAAAATTTGCGATTATAAAAGTTCGTTACGTAAGTTAATTCATAAGCTACGTATATTTATTACTAATAAAAACGTTCGTAAATAAAATTAAACAACTTTCGAGAATGTTATTTAGCCAAAAAAAAGTAAAATTAATATGCAAATTTCGTTTTAATTATTCATGTACGTTGAGCCAAAATCAAAACCTGCATTAATTTAAAAACGTTCAGAAACTAAATAAAAAAACAGTTTTTTTTTTAACTTAAAGTAAGGAGCGACATTAAAACTTAAGACAAACAGAAATTATTCCGTATAAAAAAGGGGATATCCCCTCCTCAACGCCTCACTCTTTACGCTAAAGTTTGACTATTTCTCACAACTCTGTTTTTTAAAACAATAAAAAACTTTACCGTAAAGAGCGAGGCGTTAAGGAGAGGACAGCTCATTTCATATACGGAATAATTTCTGTTCGTTTTAAGTTTTAATGTCGCTCTTTACTTTCAGTTAAAAAAGACTCGTTTTTTTATTTAATCTTCTTTCGAGTCGTCCTCTAGGCATATTTATACTAGTGAAAAATAGTGTCTGAATGCAACACTATCCTTGCAATACTATCATCCTTGCAACACTATCCTTGCAATACTATCATCCTTGCAATACTATCCTTGCATACTATCCTTGCAATACTATCATGTACCTTTTTGATTTTTAAATGCATATGAATATAACGTCATTCACATTAATTTTTTTCTTCAAAATTAGAGCTCTGAATTTTTTTCAAAATTAAGGCTCTGTCGGCCGATGGGTGCACGTCTTGCCCATGATCTGCCAAAATATTATCATGTCCCAGTGGTGGGGCCTGCGCCCCACGTTGGAAATAACGGGTATATAGTACAGCTGGTTCGCTAATAGGGGGCTTTTGGGCCGAGTCCCGTCCGTCAAATCCTGATGTAAGATTTACCATTATGTCTGTGATTTCTTATATTTGCAGCATTTTTTTTTAGTTTGCACCGCTTCCCAAAATAGCAACTTTCCCACTGCAGAATTTCAATCCGCACACACATATTGTTTGCAAAATGTATGTTTTTATCCTTTTTTTAGGGATACATTATAAGACTGTAGTCCCTAAATGTTTTTATATTTCTGCAAAGTTTGATTTTGCTCAGCAAAATATACCAGAAAATGTTATAAAAGCTATTGGTAACTAAGATATGATAAGAAAGGCTGTTAATAATTTTGGAGTTCTATAATTCAAAAGGAAATATGTCCAATAAGCTTTCTCCTAATTTATAAGAATCTCAGCGTATTTATATGGTCCTGATTATCAGTAGCATCAATTTCCCGAAATTCACGAATAGAGTTATAATGAAAGAAAGGTTAAGGTTGGTTACGTCAATCCAGGAGGAAGCTAAATTTTTTGACCCTCCTAGGCAGGGCCGTATCCAGGATTTTTGTTCAGGGGGGGTTTTACTAATTGTTTACTTTTTTTTCGGGGGGGGGGGGGTTTACTAATTTTTGACTCAGATTTTGACTAATTTTACTGATTTTTACCTAGGTTTTACTAATTTTCGACTTATTTTCGAGTCGGTCAAAAAATTTCGGGGGGGGGGGGGGTTCAAACCGGGTAACCCTCCCCCCCTGGATACGGCCTTGCTCCTAGGTATTGAAACTACCTTTTTTCGGGAGTATTTTCATTAAGAAATACATTTTTTTTGCGTTTCCATTGTAAAATTGAAAAAAAAAACAATTTCTCGCCCAGCATACTGAAAATAAATTCCCCCTAAATTTTATCGAGGTCACTGGTTGAGATAGCTAGCTCAAGTTTTACAGATGAAGTATGAATGCCAGGTTGCCAAAGATTTTCTAGCTATCCACCTGGGGCAAAACAAAAAGCTGGTCATCCTCGAAAGGGGGGAATAAGGTCAACGGGATGGATTTTTAGAAAATTGGAGAATAGATTGGGGTGGAAAAGGAACGTACAAGACTGTGGTGGTCTCAGGTGGCTTGTGGCTGCAGTAAGTTGTTAGTAATAGTAGTAGTAAATATTTATTTATCACTTAGCAATATAATAATTGCTATACTATTGCTTTTTTATTTGGTACTTTCCCATTATATGAGCCTCTAGGGTTAACCGCTTTAGAGTAGGCAATGATATCGTGGTTATCATTGCGTATACGATATTAAACTGTTGTTTTCTTTTTTTTTGGGGGGGGGGGGAGGGGAAGGAAGGTACCTAGGTTAGGTTATTTTACGTATTTAATATATGCTATGCTGTACCCCCCCCCCTAATGTGCATATATATAGCCCAAATGTTTATAAACTATTATATATTCATCCTATTTTATTTTATTTCATTAGCATTAAGCAAACTTGACTTTTTAGAGAGGCCCATATAATGGGAAAGCACCTTTTATTTCTTATCAATTTATAAATTATCATTTACTTTTTATTAGTTATTTTATTTAGTAATCTATCCCCCAACTATGTCAAATTATCAACTTGAATGAGTCATGTAATTATTTGGTAAGTTACACAAGTATACTTATTTAAATCATTAACAAGACATTGTAAATTGTTACTAGGTCTGTCATATTTTTACAGAATCAACATCAAAAGAATTCTTTCCATCTTATCAGTGACGTAATTTCCTATTTCTTAATCTAGTACTTAATTATTCAACCGTTTAGGGCATACATTGGCTTGTCTTGAAAAGAATTCCTAATTCGGATGTAAGCAATACTCAGTTGAAAACCGGTTTTAAAAACCATACCCGAAAAAGACTGAAATTTTAAACTTCGTGATCTTGATAATTTAATTATGCCCAAATTAAGTAAAACATGCTCCTGTGTAAGCTTTATCTTTGATGTTAAAGAGTTGGGCGAGTCCATCCAATGGTGCTTACAAACTAATATACCATTTTGCAGAGCTAGATATTCAAGTCCATAGATGTTTCAAATAAACAGTCTTTATTTATATCAAAGCCATAGATACTTATCACGTACAATGCATACGTTCGACTGACTCTATCTAAGGTTTAAACACACAAATATATACTTGTCTTTCTACAGGTTTATGAATAATTTCTAGGAATCTAATCACTTTTCACATCATTCTGGTTAAACACATATTCAAGGAAATCCTTTGGGTTCCGTGACAAGCGGAAGTTGTAACAAAAATATTGACAGCTAGGTTAAACTATTAAGAGACTTTACAATCCACCCCCCTCTTAAAGAGAACCAAAGTTCTTATTATTTCCCTTCAGATTTTTGAGTTATTTAAAAAAAATTTCCTAGTATTACAAAGCAGAATATCCATAAAACAAAAATAAAAATTAAACAAAAAAAATAAAAGAACAAACAGCAAATACTAAATTAAAGTGTGCACTTAAAAACATACACTGAAAATAAAAGTGTTCTGTTTTGACGGGGAATCACTTTGGCAGGATAAGTCTTTAAACTGTGCTTCCCTTCTCGGCCACAAAACTGGCAATGTTGACACTGTTTATAAGTGAAAGCCTTTTTGTTCACTAGGTGCGCAGTCGCCTACAATTGTCCCTACACGTAAACATATACACATATACTTATCAATAAATCTTATCGCGTTTTAATGTAGCGAAAGCCTATCTTTGCGAGAAAAAAAAAGAAAAATTAGAAATGAGGATTGGACATAATTCCAATTTTCATTAAAAAAAATCTGCTATAAAATTAAACATAATTTTATTATGATTACTATCCTTATTGATAGAAAAATCTTGGTAACAGCAGCAATTTTATCCATATATATATAATTTCCATTAATTAAATTAATTCACTATTTTTAGGGGATTTTTAAAAAAAAAAAACATTTAATAATTAGTAAAATATTTATACACACGGCTTAAACTTAAAATATTTTAATATATGAATTTTTTTTACTTCATAAGTATGTATTTATATTAGTCATTTTCAATCCCTGCTGAAAGATTCCAAAATGGAGGGATTGATCCTTTTCGGCAAAGCCGAACGAACATCATCCATAGACTTGCATATAGGCCCAGGGTTAGACTCTACGTCTCCGTCGTCCACTAGGCATCTCACCCAGCAGCTGTCGGGTAATGCGGATAAGTCCACGTCCGCTATGATATAATGCAATGTTCCCCACAATGCCCGTTTTTTCGATAACCCCACCCTACGACAATACAACAACCAGTCCAACAGACTAGAAGAGTGAGCATCCAAAGCTCGAGCGGACGCAGTACACGTTTTTTCCATTATCTGGTTAACTATCGACGATGAAGGTTGTTGCAGGAAAAAACCCGATGCAGGTAATAACCCATATGAGTTAGCGGTTTTAGCTAACTTCTCTTTAATCCTGCGTATAGCTGCTTTCCGTTTTGCAACACGCTGCTTCCTCTCCTCTTCAGACATCTGAGGGACTGTCTCTTTAGGTTTCTTTGATGGGGCCTTCCCCTTGGTTGGCGCAAGTCCTGTCGCTCCTATCCGACCCGTCTCAGCCGTTTTACGCCCGCTACTAGGGCGCGTGTTGGTACGAAAGTAATCCTGCAACACAGATATCTCGTGTTCGTCAATCCCCACCAACTCCTCAAACTCGCCTTTGTAAAAAATAGAATATCTATTAAAAACAGGAATGTTGTATTCCAATTTCTCATCATCACACACTTCTTTACGTAATATATATTTACATATACATGCAACTTCCAAGGCCCCGTCTATCGCCCCGTCCCTGTATTCCTTTAACCGTTCCACATAAAACCGAGCTACGTCCCCCGGATTAGCAGATCTCATTGCGCTTCGCGGAACGAACTGCTGGGCACCTCCGTACCTGGCCCACTTACCATCACGAGAGGCTAATTCTGTAGATGCCTCTTCAACACAGGTACACTTTGTGTGGTATCTCATAGAAATATCCAGCACTTTCAAATTTTCACCAGGCATCTCATCCCTGTCTTTTCGTATTAATGATACTCTATCTTCTCCCATGTTGCTGTTAATGCTAATATACTTAGTTTAAGATTGAGGGGTTTCTTTTTCTGTACCAGTCGTAGCCCTCTGTCTAGACTGGCTATTTAGTTTTCCGATACTTGTTCAGAGTCTGGGTCTTTTCTATACCAGCATTCGGAACTATCGTGGTTTCGGTTACCGCAAACGTAGCATGTCTTTCTCTGGGGAGGCGGAACCTATTTTCAATCGACACGGCAGCCGAAAAAAACTCATCCGCCGGTTTTGTCGCAATTTCAATTTTTTCATACTTGGTCGCAATTTTAAAAGCATCTTCTAGGTTAGTTATTTGATCCTCTTGTTCCGTCAGTACCCTTTTAAAAGTTATGCATGCACCTTCCCTAAAAGTGTTTAGTGCCAATGGTTGAACTGCCGGGTTTCTTAGCCCATCCCAATAGCCCATTGAATTCGCGTAAGACTTAGCGGCTCTTTCAACTCGTTTTAAGAACTGATATACTGTTTCATCCGGAAATTGTTTACATCCCACAATATCCTGTAAGATTTTCCCGGGGCTGCGTTGAGGAACAAAAGCCTTCAACAGATTTTTTCGTAATTTATCAAGTGTTAAATTCACCTTATTTAAATAATGAAAAAAAAATTAAAATAACCCTTTCATTAAAATCCCTGATGTGGCAAAAACTTGCTTGTCCGACCAAGATAAGGTACCCTTAATTATTTTTAGTTGGCTAATAAATTAATTTATTTGTGAGACTTCTGTTAATGGTGCTATTAAGGAAGCTAAATCTGTTGTTGCTCTGATTGAAAGGTTATCACTCGACGGTGGATTATTTGTTGGATGCGGTTGCTGTGAATTTTTACTTTTGGGGTTAGATGAAATTTGTAGATAATGGGCCATTGCCGCTGCTTCCCAGAGACTTATATCAGAATAAAACTTAGTGACTATTTCTACGTCATAATCATCGCTACTTGGGTCAAAGGTAGGGGGTATTTCTATGTTTTGTAATTCTTGCTGTGCAAGGAAGGCTTTCGCTTTTACTTCATCAAAATTATCATTTTCAGGATTTAATTCTGGGATATTCATGGTTAAAAAAAAAACTAAAAATTGATACTAGAAAATAGCTAGCCTAAGCACTCCTAACTTTTTCCTATGCGCACAAAACTTTGGGGCTCACACTTACTCTTTATGTTTTTCACTGGATGCCGATCCCTCCAAGGGTTCTTCTTCGATGGCTGGAGATTTCACGACAGGAGATGTGCGTAGATTGGTAAGCTTCGGTCACCTTCGGTTGATAAAAAAAAACTGCGGTGGTTGAGAAACATTTCGAAGTTGAGACGACCCTGTGTAACAATATGACTGGCCAGTATGGCATCGGACTGGCTCTGCTGTGGATGGACTGGGCTCAAAAAATTACAGCACTTCTGACACCATGTTGTAAGCTTTTTCTTTAATGTTAAAGAGTTGGGCGAGTCCATCCAATGGTGCTTACAAACTAATATACCATTTTGCAGAGCTAGATATTCAAGTCCATAGATGTTTCAAATAAACAGTCTTTATTTATATCAAAGCCATAGATACTTATCACGTACAATGCATACGTTCGACTGACTCTATCTAAGGGTTAAACACACAAATATATACTTGTCTTTCTACAGGTTTATGAATAATTTCTAGGAATCTAATCACTTTTCACATCATTCTGGTTAAACACATATTCAAGGAAATCCTTTGGGTTCCGTGACAAGCGGAAGTTGTAACAAAAATATTGACAGCTAGGTTAAACTATTAAGAGACTTTACACCTGTATAGAGGATCTAAATGTAAAAAGATAATTCGCAAACGGAACATGGTACACATCGAGGGGTCATTCTCTCTCAGACATGATATACACCAGATGACGTGTGCCAACTGTGGCAGAACTGTGTCAAGCGTTTTATGGTGCATTTACACATTGCGGAAATCCGTCCGGATTTAGCGATCCGTGCGGATATTCCGTCCGTTTTCGTGCTTGAAAAACTCTAGCTTTCCGCAACGATTTGGTCAAATAAGGACGGATTCTTGGCAAGGTTTTAAAATTTCTTTCTCTTTTGAATTTCTTTCTCTCTTTGTTTTCTGTGCCTCCTTCGTAGCATAAGGACTGAAGTGAGAGTCAAATTAGCCGACATTAATCTTTTAGAACTTGTCCTCATTTTCAAAACTTAGGTCACGCTGATGAATTTATTTTAAAACTTTGGCCTTAGAAAGTAGCGGTTTCTGGGTCATCGTTCGAAAAGATACGGACGGATTTCCGCAATGTATAAATGTACCGTTAGGGACTGTGCCAAGTTTGGTGGAACCGTGTGGCATAGGTGGCGTTCCGTAATGTACACAAGGTGGCGGGAAGTCAGTGCCTCATCGGTGCACGTGATTTAATGACTAGGGTGATTGCACACGCGGCATATATGGGCTCCTATATGCCCGTATATAAAAACGACGGATTTGGTGCATGAAGGACCGGTTTTCTGCAATATGGTACTTTACTCTAGTGCTGTTGATGCAAATTTATAAAAAAGATAATTTTATGTAAGCCTTGGCTATCAAATGAGCCTTCAATCCTCATCCGGCGACAATCCAGTGACTTGATACTGCTGGAGAAAAAAGGGGACTTATTAGTGTTACCTAACTTTAGAATATGACTTTTTCGAGTTTTGCAGGTAGGGTGTAGTTGGAAGTATCCTAGGGGACCTATTTGTTCCCCTCCCCTCTGAAATGTTTGTTCAACTCATAAAAAAGTAACAGAATCCCATTTGTTACATTTTATGAGGTTTTTTGTACCCCCCTCGCCCTATTGAAGACGTTTCCTGGATGCGGCCTTTGAGTGGGGGGTGAAAACTTCCAATGTTATTTTAATTTAGTCTAATTTCTTGGGCTAGTTATCATTTCTGAATCATTTTTGAATGGGTATTCTGTTTCATTAGACAATTTGTTCCGAAACGCGATCTTTATTTTTCAGTTACTACGGGCCATGGTTCAGTCTCTACTACCGATCTAAAGATCCCGCTGCAGCAATGAAAACGCTGGATAATAGCACCAGAGTTAGCAGCACCAATCGGGGGTGTATGTGCCATAGATTTAAGAAAAAAAAAACAATCTCGATTTTGAAAAAAAAATTCTTTACTTAAAAACTAAAAAAATCTTGCCGCCCTACATTTTCGTAATTTCGCGCCTCTGGAAATCAGATGAAGGGGAGGTCTTCCATTCAGATTCTCTAGAAACATAAAGACTTTCACGAAACATTTCATTATTTCAATTTTTTTTTGTAATTCAATATCTGTAAATTCACCTGACCTTAACCGTATTTAGCTCACATTTTTCTAAACATTTCAGCATCTATTGGTTCATATAAGAAGTGTTTTCAAGTACTATGAAACCTTGAGAGGAGTGTTCATGAGGGGTTTTTAAGCACCTGATCAAGGATTTTCAACTATGGAGATTTCAATGGTGCACCACTACGGCACAGAATTTTAACGTTATATGCCACTTCACAATGGCGTTGTCGAAACAAATCTAAACTGAGCCAGTGTTGCCAGTTGCTTGGTCTAAAGTTGCACCGCCTAAAAGTGAAAATGCCCCGAAAGCTCCATTTTTCTAGTGAAAATGCGTCGAATGAACGATTTCACAACCCCCCCTCCCAAAAAAATGCGTCGATTATAAAAATTCAATGCGTAACCACCTCAAAAAAGCTGCAAAATGGCGCAAATGCGCCCCATCTAGCAACTCTGAACTAAGGACGTAAACGTAAGCAGTTGCTTTGAAATGAGCTCTTTAGCTCGTAAACACCACTCGGCGAGATTTCAGTGCCCCGCTAGTTCCGGTGAAATAAAAACAAAAGGAGATATAAAGTCATTTCACACTCTCTGAGAATCCCATAAAATTGTTGTCGAAATTAACTTTTACTGTTAAAATAAAATTAAATAACAGTTATTATTTCTGAATCACATTTAAATATTTTTTTCTTAGCAGTTTTTTTAAACACGTTTTTTAGTTTTCACTCACTGTGGGGGTTGGAAGGGGAGTTTTAATTTTTTTTTTTCACAAAATAAGTTTTTCAAAGAAAAGTGAAGAGCTACATTAAACCAAAAATGAGCAGAGATAAAGTAAATAATTTTCCAAGCGTTAGAAATACAGAAAATCACCATCAATAAATAAGTCAAACCCAAAACGAAAAAAATTACAATAAATGACCCAGTCATGCTCGAAACGAGCAGAAACTAAGATGACTAGGGCTGACACACCCACCCCACGCCTTCTGAAGGCCAGTACATTCTTTGCACTTTACTGAAAACAAAATAAATTTTAAATGTTTTAACTTTTTTATCATAGGCAGCGCAATAGCGCAGCCTAAGTAAAGAACGATGATGGCACAATGTTTTTTCATTATAATAAAAAAATAGAAAGAGTTGTCGTAGAAACTTCGAAAGGAGGTTATTTGATTGGAAATTGAAAGAACTAGTGCTCTTTTTGATAGTCCAAAGTGACTGGAGGGCAATAAGCCCCCCTCCTCCGTGCCCATTATTTCCCCAAACACATCCAGTCGAAATTTTGAGATAGCCGTTTTACTCAGCGTAGTTGAAGGGTCCTAAAATTATCTCTTTGAGGATGACAACCCCCTCCCCCACAGCCTTCAGTGCAAGGGTTGTAAGTTATGGCCTGGGGGCACATAACGTTTTTATATAAAGGGTGGTTGTAAAAACTTTGGAGGGGGCTCATATATAGCCCCCCTCTCTAGTGTTTATCATCAACCTTTCTATAGAAAAGGAAAGTTTCCCGGAACAGCTTAAGGTGGCGAAGGTTATTCCCCTACACAAAGGCGGTCGCAAAGCAGAAATTGAAAACTGGAGATCCCTATCAATTCTACCCATCTTTTCAAATATACTTGAGAAAGTGGTGCATAAGCGACTCAATGATTTCCTTCAGACTAATAGTCTGTTGAGCCAGAAACACTTTGGGTTTTGTAAGGGTCATTCCACGAACCACCGCCTTGCAGCACCTGGTTCAAAGTGTAAACTATTCATTAGACTCAGGTGTCATACCTATGTCTATTTTCATTGACATGGTTGATTTCAAAGTGTTGCTTCACCGAATGAGAAGTCTTGGAATCAAAGGAATTTGTCTAAGATGGTTTGAGAGTTATCTTTATGGTAGGTCCCTCAAAGTTGTGTTAAATGATGTAGTATCATCTTCTTTTCCTTTGAAGTGTGGTGTGCCACAGGGCTCTGTGCTGGGCCCCTTACTTTATCCAAGTTATGTGGATAAAATGCGCTTTTATCTGTCAGATGTATGTATTACTTCCTTTGCTGATGACACTGCGCTAACAGTATTTGCAAGCTCAGTGATTTAATAGAAAAAGCTAATAATAACCTGGAATGACTGGAGCTGCATGTGAGTTTAACTTTTCAATGTATTAACGTGAATAAGACCTTTTTTTTGACATTCTATAGAGTGGGTGAGTCTGTTGATGTAACCGGTAAAGTCGAGTTGCGTGGAAAGCCTGTTGTTCAAGTAAATTCACTACGGTATCTTGGTTTCTTCATTGATTCTGATCTGACGTGGAAACTTCACAGCGATACTATTTCAGCAAAAGTTGCACGTGGAGTAGGAATACTTAGAAGAGGGAAGCATGTTCTGCCGCAGAGTACTCTTCGTATGATATATTATGCAATCATATGGATGTGTCGTGTGAGCAGCAACTTTTATGTAAACTGAAAGCGTGTGCAAGTGTTACAGAATAAAGCAGCAAAAATGATTGTGAAGGATACACAAAATGTGAAAGACATCAGTGCGTGTTTTAAATATGTAAGGGTGCTTGTTGGGTTGACAAGAGAGTACAAAGCTGTCATATTTGTTGATAATTGTGTGAATAATCTAGTCCCGCAAATTTTTAAGGAGTTCTACCGTTTCAACAATGATTTTCATGATTATGATAGGAGAAGCTGTGATAATTTGGTTATGGAGCTTAAAAATAGTGTGAGATCAGGTTTTACTTTAAAGTATCTTGGTCCTGCTGTTTGGAATTCACTTCCTGTGACCGTTAGGGCGGCTAAGCATCTTCCTCAATTTAAAAATAGATTAAATGAGTATTTTTTGGGTAATTAGTTATTTATTGTTTTTACTTGTTGTTGAAGTTTTTTTTGGGCAGGGGGGAGAGGAGTGGGTGAATGGGCTGGTGGGAGGCTGGGAGTTGTATTTGATGGTGACTATTGCTCTGAGAGTGTGTGAGTGAAGGGGATTGGCTTAGTTTTTTTCCTCATTTTTGTTTGTGGAATTGATTTATTAATTTAGGTTGATTTAGCATGAGTTATGTATGTAATCGCTACGCGTTAGCAAAAATTATTGTTTTTCCCAAGCGTACTGTTTTCTAATTATATGGCTTGATTTTTGTTTATTTGATGAAATAAACCTATATATATATATATATATATATATATATATATATATATATATATATATATATATATATATATATATATATATATATATATATATATAAAAATATATATATATATATATATATATATATATATATATATATAATATATATATATATATATATATATATATATATATATATATATATATATATATATATATATATATATATATATATATATATATATATATATATATATATATATATATATATATATATATATATATATATATATATATATATATATATATATATATATATATATATATATATATATATATTCAAAAATTTTAGTAGCCTTTTTAAGAGTCAAAGTGATTGGAGGGCAGCTACCCCTTTCCCCCACACGTTGTATTTTCCCAAAATGCAACTAATGGAAATTTTGAAATAGCCACATTATTCAAAATACTCCAAGGACCATATAACAAGGCTGTTGGGGTCGAAACAAACACCCAGAACCTGGGGGCAAGAGTTGTAAGCCATGCCCTGGGGGCATTTAAGATTTTTTTTTATGGAAGGGATGGCTCTATAATTTTTTAGAGTAGGCTCATTTGGTTGAAAATTAAAAGTTCTAGTTCCCTTTTAAGAGTCAAAAGTGATAGAGGGCAAATAGCCCCCCCCAAACTACCCATCTTTTCACTAAACGCATTTGATTGAAATTGTGAGATAGAGATTCAAAATAGTCCTAAGAACACATAAAAATGCCTCCAGGGTTGACACCACCCCCCAGGTCCCTGGGGCAAGCGTTGTGAGTTATGCCCTGGGGACATGTAAGGTTTTTATGGAATGGGCGGTTGTATAAACTTCAGATAGGGCTCGTTTGATTTGAAATCGGAAGTTATAGTGCCCTTTTTGACTATCAAAAGTGATTTGAGGGTAACCAGCCCCCTCCCCCCCCCCACTCATTATTTCCCAAAACAAACATCGAAGCAAAATTTTGAGACATCTTTTTTTCTGCATTATTGAAAGATTCAGTAATTATACGTTTGGGGATATCCCCCCCTCCTCCCAGAGTCCACAGGGCTCGGGGCTGTAAGTTAGGCAATTCGTTCATTGTTTACGTATAGTATATGTTATTGAGAAAGGTATGCATGTTTGATTTCTACTTTCCCAAAATACGAAGGGCATTCAGGTGAGCCTTTCAGGGAAAGTTGAACTAAATCAAAACACTTTATATGTATATGGACTGTGAAAAGGGTGTAGCTCAGGAATGACTGAGTATATTAATTTGGTACCATCAGAAAATGATAAGGGAGATGATCAATTGATCAAAAAGGGTTTGATCAATTGATTCAACCATTCAACTCATGGGCGGATGTAGAGCAAAATCTTGGGGGAGGGCCAATGTGACAAGAGCACCAATGAGCAAAATATTGGGGAGGCCCAATGTAACAAAGGTGCAAATAATTGACCATGAATTGACAAATTTGTTCTAAAAAATAGAGTAAAAAAAGAAGAAAAAACGGATAAGATGGCACCAGAAAAATGTTGGGGGGCCACCCCCTGGATACGCCAATGAATAAACTGACCAAAAGACAAAATGTATCTGCTACTACTGCTATTAATACTGCTGCTACTACTGTTACCACTACTACAGATAATAAACTGTTACTGCTACTACTGTTCCTAGTACTACCACTACTACTGTGATACTAGTAAAATTATAAAACTACGTGTATGAAGGTGAAAATTTGAGAAAATATTGAGGGGAAATTTGAACTAAATAAAACACAATATGTGCACGCAGATTGTCAAAAGGGCGTATATCAAGAATGGATTTGGGTATTAAGTTGAAACTTTCAGAGAACACTAAAAGGGGAAGATCAATTGACAAAAAGGTAATATTAGTTCAGTAATAATACGGAAAAAAAAATATGCCCGAACCAGGAACAAATTGATAAAGTAATGCTTTCTTCGCCATCCGGACCAGAAAAAAGCGCTGAACAACATATTCAAAATCTCCATCTCTAACCCGTTGCAAAATTTGTTTTTTTTTTTGCTATTTTTGTTACATTAATTTTTATTTTTCATGAAAAAATGAAGTGTCACGAAATGAGTGGTTGATACGTCTATCTGTATCAAAATTGAGAGAACAAGCCGTTACTGAAGTTAGTTTTTCTTATATAAGTCATTTAAGAGGAAAAAATCCGTTTGTAATAAGAAAAATAGCAAAATTTCGCAATTTTGGCAAAAAAACTAAGTGACAACCTCAATTTATTATTTTTGTGTTTTTTTTTTCCATTAATGCAGATCACGATATGTGCACGATTGACGGAAAGGGCACTTTCCACGGTATGGAAAGTGCCATTCTAGCATCTATCACTCCCCCTCTGAAAAAAAGAGTGGCACCAATCCCAAGAGGTAGTGTTTCTCTAGACGCCGTGGCACTCAAAGGTCGAGTCCCTATTTACCCTTTTCGGATAAGTGAAGCGGTGCTTTCTCAGATTTGGTACGAGAAAATATCACAGACCATTGTGAATGATCCATTCACATTCCTTGACCAGCTCTGGTTGTCATCGTGGTTTTTGTAGAGCCCAAGACCTCATTGGAATGGTTTTATGCAATCGGTTTTCCCACACCCGCTGGACGAAGATGCACAAACCCCTTGCGACAAGGCAAGTATTATTTTTTTGCTCATGATCGATCTGCCTTCTAGCAATGAGTCATGCTTATACTCAACCCTGTGCTTCATTCCTTGTCAGGAGAGGAAATACGGATTTACGCCAGTCGTCACATTCTATCAGCCACTTTGGTGGAAGGCAATGAAGATTATCAAGTCCGACGTGTCAAATGAGCTGGACAACGTTATCATCAAACTTGGAGGCTTTCACTTGATGATGAGCTTTGTTGGATGCATAGGACACCTGATGCACGACAGTGGGCTCAAAGAAATCTTGGAAATAGTATACACACCGGCAACGGTACCTCATATACTCTCTGGTAAAGTGATTTCTAGAGCTATTAGAGCTCACATCATCGTGAGCTCGGCTCTCTACGCTCATCTTTTAGGACAAGATGTGGGAGCTTTGGATACTTTCGGCCTTGAGAAACTCTTCAACGACACCCTTGAGGGAAAAAGTCTCCCAGGGACCTTGACGAAGCACCAGAGCTGGGAATACTGGAAAGTATTATCAAACAGAAGATTGAAGACCTACGAGATCACTAAACAGCAAAGCTCTGGCAGCAGTACCTTGACATGGTTGAAAAGCTTCTCAAGTTTATACCTACCGAAAGACTGGGCCTATGGGACCTACATTTGCAGGTTGCAGCAGAAATGCTTCCCTAATTATCCGCATCTGGGCATAACCTTTACGTGAAATCTGTCTGGTTGTACATCCAAGAGATGATTAAACTTCCCAGTCGTCACCCAAAAATGTTTCAGATGTTCAGTGAGCAAGGACACACGATTAGAAGATCAGATCGGCGCTGGGCCGGCCTTTCAGCAGACTCAGTTATTGAACAAGAGTGCGTGCGAAGCCTAAAGACATCGGGAGGACTCACTGGTGGTGGTGGCATGACTGAAGAACAGAGAGCGATGTGGGTCCTATCGAGGCCGGCGTGTCTTGAGGTCAACCTGTTGATGCAGAACCTGACGAATATAGGCTACTCTACAAGCGAGCAGCATCGTGACTTGAGTCTGAACAGACAAAACCGTGACTGTGAAGATATCGCGAAGTTGGTAGATTTCTTCGAAGTGTCATCCCCATTCAAAGGCAATGTACAACTGAGAAACATTGCAAATGGAGTAACTTCATCTCCAGGCGTGAATGTTGGCGAAGCTGAATCAGCTGGGAAGAAAATCTTAGACAAGATGTCAGAAAAGATCTTGAAGGAACACATCGTTAAAACACGTCTACTTTTTCAGAGGTTCATTATCGTTGCCCAGAGGTCTAGTTTCAAGGAAGATTATTTCAAGTTTGAGCTCTGTACCATTCCTCCTGCTCTTTTCGAAAGAAACGGATTCATGCGAATGGACAACGAGCCCGAGCTAGTAGAAGCAGTCTATCAGTCAGGTGGGTTTGATGCTCAGTCCCCAAGACCGGTGAGAATTACCAGCTTCGTCTTAGACGGGGCTGCCCTTCTCCATCAGATCCCGTTGAAAGTCGCTTCAACATACAAAGCTATCATGTCTTTGTACATTCATTACGTCGAAAAAAAGTATCCCCGTGCAGTTGTCGTCTTCGAAGGATACGACGGCGGTCCGTCAATGAACGATGCCACCCATTTGCGTCGACCTGAATATGTCGGCCGTGAAGTGTTTTTTACCGAAGACATGAATCTTTGCATGAAGAAAGAGGAGTTTCTTTCGCGCAAGGAGAACAAATCGCGTATTCTGAAGACTCTTGGAAACGCTCTGGTAGCCAGCGGTTACGATGTATACCACTCTGAAGGAGATGCTGATCTAGACATAGTGAAGAAGGGTACAGAAACTGCACTCCATAGCGACACCATTGTGGTTGCTGATGACACGGATGTTCTCGTCCTCCTCATCTGTCATGTAGACACGAGTTCAAACCGAGTTTACATCTCGCCGGGAGCGAAATTCGGAATTGAATGCTCAGCTTGGGATATTTGTCATATAAAAGACAAGCTAGGATCAGAAGTTTGCCAGGTAATTCTGTTCTATGACGGATTACTGAATTGCAACACATCATTACAAATTTGTCGCATCAGAAAAGAAAAAGCTTAGAAGTTATTGTTATCCAGCTCGATTTTTACAGACGCCGGTACCCTGTTGACAAAACAATCTATATCTCATGACGAGATAACTGTAGATGGGGAGAAAGTTTTGTTGATGATCTATAACTACCAGGACCTTCCGAGTCTTGACGCTGCCAGGACCCAAGTCTCACAGAGGAAAATCAATATTGGCAGCTCATTCGGACACCCACAAGAGCTGCCTCCGACTATGATGGCAGCGAAGTATCATTCGTTCCGAGTCTACAGCCAGGTTCAGATTTGGCTAGGAAACACGGTTGATCCCCTAAGCCGGGGATGGAATCTTCAAGGCAACGAAGTTTTAGAGCCAAAAATGACGGATCCCCCCGCTGCTCCTCCTCATCTTCTAAAGACAGTGAAGTGTTCTTGCCGAGCTGATGGTTGCGACAGTGAGAGACGCTTCAGCAAGAAAAATGGCCTGGAATGCACCATAGCTTGTCGAGTATGTAGAGGAGTTTCGTGCAACAACGCGAAGTGTCAAGAAGAGGAATTTTCTGAGGATTAGCTTTAAGCCTTGGATTTAATTTTCCCTGTGATTTTTGTTCCTTTGATCAATCAGATGTGCAATTTTTTTATGTTTTATTACAAATAATTTTTACCACATCGTTTTTTATAGGGATGAAGGTGAATGGATTTTGATCTCAAATGCCTGCGAAGAGCAAGGTTTTTGGGGAAGGGTGGGGAGGATGAGTATTAAAAAGATCTTGAAGTATCTCAGAAAACCTAGTTTGTCAACTCAAAACTGATCTAGAAGCTTTTTTTACCTAAAACGCTAAAATTTGTTCATTTTTGTTCAAAAACAGAGTATTTCTGATTTTTTTTTTTGACATTTTGGAGAAACTAACATCAGTTATCGTTTCAGCTTTTGAATCTGATACAGAAAGACATATCAAACACCAGTTTCGTGATATTTCATTTCTTTCCAAAAAAATAAAAAATTAATTAACAAAAACGGCAAAAAAAACAAGTTCGAGATGACGAGTTAGAGATGGCGATTTTGCATATGTTGTTCAGCGATTTTTTTTGTCTGGATACTGAAGAAAGTATTACTTTATCAATTTGTTATTGGTCAAACCTTATGAAACCTGGTCAAACCTGGTCGGCTACTTTTGCTAATACTACTGCTGCTAGTAAACTACTTCAACTACTTCTTCAATCGCAACAACTTGTAATGCTTAGAATGTTAAGATATAAAGAGCGTCAATAAGGGGTCAGAAGGGCACATCAGCAATATATTCGGAACGGCTTACCTCGTTAAGGTGAAACTTCTGTGGCATGGCAAGATGTACAACACAAACGCTGCAACTAATTCTCCTACTACGACCACAACTACTGTCATTCTAGTTCTATTAAGGCTTAGTGTCTAAGTGTAAAATTTGAGACAATATTGATGGCAAATTCGAACTAAGAAAAGACACTATGTGCATTTAGATTGTTAAAAGAGCGTATCTTGAGACTTGATTCTGAGAGTTGGAAGTCCTAGAGAATGCTTACAGGGGAAGATCAACTGACCAATATGCAATATGTGATTGTCACTACTAATACTACTACCACAGCTAAATTCACTAGTTCTACTACTACTATTAGTCCAACTGCTACTTCTATACAACTACTTGTAAGGCTAAGAGCATTAAGATGAAAATTTCTAGAAGTATATGGATATACAGGTTATCAAAAGAATATATCTACAAGGTCATAGCAATGTCTAATTGTATTAAGTTGAGTACTAATACTACTACTGTGACTACTATTACAACTATGCCTAAGGGTACGAAATTAAAACTTTCAGAGAATTTTTAGGGGGGAAGGTAAACTGAATCACAGCACGTTATCTGTATGTAAGTTGTCGAAAGGGCATATCAGCAATATCTTAGGAACAGTTATGTGCCTGAAGTTAAAACTTACAAGGTTTGTTGTGGGGGATATTGAACTAAGCAAAAGACAATATTTGCATCATAATACTACTGCTTCCACTCCTACAACAACAACTACTACTACTACTATCATTATTACTGCTACTAAAACCACTGCTACAAAAGTTAAAACCACTACTATCAATTCTACTGCTACTACTACTAGTGCTACTACTATAACTACTTGTGCTACTATTGCTGCTACTAAAACTAAGGATATTAATGCGAAAATTTTGGGCATTATCGAAACTGTATTGAACTATATTGAAACATACTATGTCTATATAGGTTGTCAAGAGGATGTATCAGCAATGCTTCAAGAACGGTTGATGGTATTAATTTGAAACTTTCATCGTGTGCTGAAGGGGTGTTGAAGAAAACCAAAGGTGCTATATGTATACTGCTACTAATGCTACTACTGCTATTACAACTATTGCTACTACAAAAGCTAAGGGTATTAAGGTGAAGCATTCAAGGAATATTTAGGCGGATGTCGAACTAAATCAAAACGAACTATGATCATGTAGATTGTCAAAAGGGTGACAGAGCAATATCACAAAAACGACTTACATTATTAAGTTAGACCTTTTAGGGTAAGCTGCGGCGGATTTTGAACTAGTATATACTTTTAATACTACTTCTATGGTTACTGTATCTAACGACACTAATGGCATTAAGTTGAAAATTTTAGGGAACGTTGAGGGAGAGTTTCAATTAAACGAAGAATCTATGTGCGCGCAGGTAGTAAAAGGGCATATAAGCAATATCATAAGCAGCGCTGCTTTATCATAGCTAGTAATATCATGGAATTTTTAAAGGAGCTGATTCGACTGGAAATTAGCAGTTTTAGTGCCCTTTTTAAGATTCAAAACTGATTGGAGTGTAATCGCCCTCCTATTTAGCCCACAATTTTCAAACCATTTCCAATCAAAATTTTGAGACAGCCATTTTGTTCAGCATGGCTAAATGGTTCAGTAACTATGTCTCTCGAGCTGTTGGGCAAGTCAACCACCCACAGGTATGCAAATTGCCCATTATTCTTAAAACCTAAATGTTGCTTTAAAATTAAATCAAAACGCATTGTGTGTACGCTGGTTGCCAATAAGACATCTCAGCAATAATCCAAGAATCACTGAGGGTATCAAATTCATACTTTCGGGGCTACTTCTATTACTACTTCTGCTCTTAAAATTTAACTACATGTAAATAGTGTAAGTGTATCCAGGCTATCAAAGAGCGAAAACGTTTTTTTTAGGAATGGAATTAAGTTTTATTTTTCAGGTCAACTAGAGAAGGTACAAAACTTAATTAAACAATACTATTTGTGTCGATTCACAAGTAATCAGCCTTCAGCTTGGTGGAGATACCATTGAGTGGGTGGAAGGCTTCACCTACCTTGGGAGCTTACTAACTTCTGATAACAACCAACTCAAAGACATCAAGAGACGTCTGACACTTGCGAACTCCAGTTTTAAAGCTCTGATGTCCATCTGGAGGAATATGAACTTAACAACAACTCTCAAAACGAGACTCTTCTACTCCCTCATTATTTCGATCGCCATCTATGCCTGTGAATCTTGGACGCTTAAAACAGACGATCAATGCCGCCTAGCTGCCTTTGAAACCAAATCCCTACGACGCATCGCTGGTATCACCTACCACGACAGAATCTCCAACTCCAAGCTTCTCCATAATCTGAAACTCATATTTACAATACTGGACAAAATAAAACTACAACAACTCAAATGGCTTGGATATACCCAATGCATGGCTAGCACTCGTCTCCCGAAGATGACCTTCGATGGACGAGTACACGGTTCTCGCCCCCAGAAGTCGCCCTCCGAAGAGATGGAAAGAAAACTTCTCACCCTACAACCTGCCACAACTCTGCCGCCTGGCCGACAACAGAAGCACCTACAGGAGGCATATCAATGAACTGGTCAAAGAAGAGGCCCAAAACAACCTTCAAGGACGGATGGGACATAAGTCAAGTAAGTCAAGTCATTTGTGTCAAGATTTTCAAAAGGGTGTATGCCAATAAAAATTGTTGAAAAAGTTTCTCCAGCATACAAATAGCAGGCAAAGCTATACATTCTTACAGAAAAAAACATGAGTAGGGCTCAAAACCTCTACGGCTTCTCAAGGCCAGAACGTAATTTGCACTTTACTGAAACAAATACAAATGAATGTGCATTGTCAGTTTAATATGTATATGCCGATATTTATTCCTTAAAGTATTAATAATTTTGATTTATTATAGTGAAAAAACTGAAAACATCCAAAATGTGTTTTTTTCAGCAGAGTGCAAATTAAGTTCTGGCCTTGAGAAGGCAGTGTTGTGAGCCCTACTCTTGTTAATTTCTGCTCGTTTTGAGTTAGATTTGGTTATTTATTGTAATTAAATAAAAAAAAAGTTTTTTCAACTGAAAGTAAGGATCAACATTAAAACTTCAAAACAAAAACAGAATTTATTACGCATATAAAGGGGGCTGCCCCTTCCTCAACACCTCGATTTTTACGCTAAAGTTTTTTAGTACTTTTAAAAAAGCGTCTTATCGTTCTAATTAAAGGGCACTTGTGTTTCAGGAGTAAGGAATTTAGACAAAATTCTAAACTTTGGTGTAAAGAGCGAGGGGTTGAAGAGGGGGCAACCTCCTTTATATACATAATAATTTTTTTTCGTTTTAAGTTTTAATGTTGCTCCTTCCTTTCAGTTGAAAAAACTTATTTTTGTATGTAATTTCTGATCGTTTTTTAAATAATGCCTGGAAATCTGGCCTCACCTCCACGAAAAAACCCCTCCCCACGGAAATATCCTCTAGACAATTCAATCCCGGGAAAATTTACCACGGACAATTGCTCTTAACCACTCTGCGCGTAAAATTGAGACGGAAAAGAGAAAGCAAGCTTACAAAAAGAATTTTATATAAGAATTCTGGAAAATTGCCCCAGTGTATAAATTCCCCTGTCAAGTTCAATCCCTAGAAACCTCCCTCCCCATAGAAAATTCCCCGTGGAAAAGCCCCCAGCCGAAAATTTGCCGAAAATGTATACCTACATCCCAACAACGAATACTATGTGCAAACAACGGGCAGATTTTATAACTTAAAGACCTTTCCCCTGGGGCTGTATGAGGTAGGGGAGTCATGTTATACCCAAAGGCATATTTATTGGGCCTTTCAACTATGCTGAACAAAATGGTTATCTCAAAATTTTGATCGGACTATCCAATCACTTTCAACTATTAAAAAAGGTACTAGCCCTTTCAATTCCCCATTGAATGAGTCCTTTTGAAGTTTCTACGACAACGCTTTCAATAAAAGCTTTATATGCCCCCAGGGCATAACTTACAACCCTTGCACTGAGGGCTCTGAGGGGGTTTCCATCCTAAAAGACCTAATTTCCAAATCTTTCAACTACTGAATAAAATGCCTATAAAAAAATATTGATTGGATGTATTTGGGGAAAAGGTGGGCGTGAGAGGGGGGTTAGTTGCCCTCAAATCACTTTCAAATTGAATTTCCAATCGAATGAGCCCTTTTTGAAGTTTCTACGACAAAGATTTCAATAAAAACCTTATATGCCCCCAGGGCATAGCTTATAACCCTTGCCCTGAGGGTTGTGGGGGAGTGTCCTCCTCAAAAACATATTTCCTATATGGAAATCAACTACGCTGAACAAAATGGCTATCTCAAAATTTTTATTGAATGTGTTTGGGGGAATGATGGGCGTGGGGGGGGGGGCTAGTTGCCCTCCAATTACTTTCGACTATTAAAAAGCGCACTAGCCCTCTGAATTTCCAATCGAATGAGCCTTGTTTGAAGTTCCTACGACGACGCCTTCTATAAAAACCTTATAGTCCCCCAGGCATTAACTTAAAACCCCTGCCCTGAGGGTTGTGGGGGAGTGTCCTCCTCAAAAACATATTTTCAATCTGGAAATCAACTACGCTGAACAAAATGGCTATCTCAAAATTTTGATTGGATGTGTTTGGGGAAATTATGGGCGTGGGGAGGGGGGCTAGTTGCCCTCCAATAACTTTTGACTATTAGAAAGGGTACTAACCCTTCGAATTTCCAATCGAATGAGCCTGTTTTGAAGTTTCTACGACAACGCCTTCCGTAAAAACCTTATATGCCCCCAGGGTATAACTAAAAACCCTTGCCCTGAGGGTTGTGGGGGAGTGTCCTCCTCAAAAACATATTTTCTATCTGAAAATCAACTAGCCTAGGCTGAACAAAATGGCTATCTCAAAATTTTGATTGGATGTGTTTGGGGGAATGATAGGCTTGGGGGAGGCTAGTTGCCCTTCAATCACTTTCGACTATTAAAAAAGGCACTAGAACTCTCAATTTCCAATTGAATGAGCCCGTTTTGAAGTTTCTGCGACGACCCCTTCCACGTGAAGTGCCCTGCTCTAAACGAAAAAATAATAAATAGTACATTGTGCCAACATCGTTCTTATATGCCCTTAGGGCATAACGTAAAGCCCTTGCCCCGAGGGTTGTGGGGTAATGTCCTCCTCAAAAACATATTTTCTATCTTGAAATCTACTACGCTGAACAAAACGGCTATCTCAAAATTTTGATTGGATGTGTTGTGGGGAATGATGGGCGTGGGGTGGGGCTAGTTGCCCCTCAATCACTTTCGACTATTAAAAAGGGCACTAGAACTTTCAATTTCCAATCGAATGAGCTCGTTTTGAAGTTTCTACGACGACCCCTTCTATATGAAGTGCCCTGCTCTAAACGAAAAAATAACAAATAGTACATTGTGCCAACATCGTTCTTATATGCCCTCAGGGCATAACTTAATACTCTTGCCCCGAGGGTTGTGGGGGAGTGTCCTCCTCAAAAGCATATTTTCTATCTGAAAATCAGCTACGCTAAACAACATGGTTAATCCACCATTTTGATGGGATAGATTGGGAGGACGCCGGGACGTGGGGGGGGGCTAGTTGCCCTCTCATCACTTTTGATTATTAAAAATGGCACTAGCCACTCCAATTTCCAATCGAATGAGCCCTATTCGAAGTTTCTACGACAACTCCTTCGATACGAAGTGCCCGGGTATGGAGAAAAAAACAAAAAAAAACATTGTGCCCACATCGTTCTTTACTTAGGCAGCGTTAGCGCGCTGCCTATAATCTATTGGTATCAAAATGCCGTTTCTTAGAGTTTCAGTTACTATTGAGCCGGGTCAGTCCTTACTTCCAGTTCGTTAGCACGAACTGTTTGATTTCTTTTCGTTTTGGGTTCTATTTATTTATGGATCCTGATTTATGGTAGTTTTACGCATGGCAGATTATTTGATTTTTCCTCATTTTTGGTTTTATGGACTTCTTTACATTTCTATGAAAAGCTTATCTTGTGAAAAACTTTTTTTTAAAAATTAATCTTTGGTAAATCCAACATTACTAAAACTTTAGGGAATAAGTATCAGTCTATATGTATTAAAACTGTCAATACACATTCATTTGTTGTTTTTTCCATAAAGTTGGTTATACAGGTTTTTTTTTTTTTTTTTTTTTTTTTTTTTTTTTTTTTTTTTTTTTTTATAGAAATAGAATTCAGCTCGTAATAAGGATTGTCTTCAGATAAGTGCAAATAATATTTTTTTGAAAAACGTATTTTATGAAAAAGTATTTTAAAAAAAACGTTTTTTTTTTTTTTTTTTTTTTTTTTTTTTTTCTTATAGAAATAGAATTCAGCTCGTAATAAGGATTGTTTTCAGATAAGTGCAAATAATATTTTTTTGAAAAACGTATTTTATGAAAAAGTTTTTAATTTAATCTTGTATATAGAAGCATAGTCCGTTTTACCTAGTTTGGGCATAATTATATTTTCGCCCATTGAGAGTTATATCACGCACACGGTGTTTGAAGGTTTTGCCTTTTTCGGGCGAGATTTTCAAACTGGTTTTCCACTGATTTTTGCCTACATCCGAAATAGGAATTCCATTCAAGCCAAAAATAAAAGTGGCCCAAACCCCTTTAAGTAAGGGAGTGTTACTTTGCAATTTTGCTGAACATTAGTTTTTACCTATTTTTTATACATTTGTTTTTTATTTATACTAAATTTTACGTTAATTTTAATTAATTTTAAACGGAATTTTCTATAATATGTTATATATATATTTATCATATTATTTGTTATTTTATTATATATTATTATCGTTATTATAATGGAAGGAGCTATGAATAAGTGAAGATGAAAAGGTCACGTTGGGTAACGAAAATATTGATCAGGTGGGCAGCTTCACTTACCTTGGTAGTATCAAACATTTCGTGGTAACGAACTGTAAGTAAGGAGCGACCCGGCTCAAAGTAGCCGAAACTCTAAAAAACGGAATTTTGATACCAATAGATATATCAAAAGAATTGGATTTTTATGCTGATTTCAAATATATAAGTTTCATCAAGTTTAGTCTTGTCCATCAAAAGTTACGTGCCTGGAAACATTTCCCCTATTTTCGAAAAAAAGGGGGAAATACCACCTAAAAGTGATAGAATCTTAATTAAAATCACACCATCAGATTCAGCGTATCAGAAAACCTTGCTATAGAGATTTCAAGCTCCTATCTGCAAAAATGTGGAATTTTGTATTTTTTGCCAGAAGAAAGATCACGGATGCGTGGTGATTTGTTTTTTTCCTAAGGGTGAAAAAAAATCGATCCAATGGTCCTAGAATATCGCATGAGGGCTCATTCGAACGGAAATTAAAAGTTCTAGTGCTCTTTTTAAGTGACCAACAAAATGGGAGGGCAACAAGACCCCTCCCACGCTCATTTTTTTCTCAAGTCACCCGATAAAGATTTTGAGATAGCCATTTTGTTCAGCATAGTCGAAAATTTAATAACTATGTCTTTGAAGATGACTTAATCCCCCACAGTTCCCGGGGAAGGGCTACAAGTTATGAGCTTTGCCCATTGTTTACATATAGTATTGGTTATTGAGAAGTATACAGACGTTTCCAGGAGGGATTTTTTCTAGTGGGTTGGGGTCGGGAGGAGGGGATTATGTGGGAGGATCTTTCAATGGAGACTTTTATGGGGAAAGGGAAATTTCTATGAAGGGGGCGCCGGATTTCCCAGCATTATTTAAAAAACGATCGGAAATTAAATAAAAAACAAGTTTTTTCAACTGACACTAGGGAGCAGCATTAAGACTTAAAACGAACAAAAAATAATACGTATAAGAAGGGGTCCGTCTCCTCGTCAATACCTCGGTCTTTATGCTAAATTGTTTTTAGTACTTTCAGAAGAGCTACCTATTCTAATCAAACAGCCTTTGTTATTCAAGGGTCATTCTTAAAGAATCGGAACAAAATTCGAACTTTAGCATAAAGAGCGCGGTATTGATAAGGGGGCAAACCCCCTCATATACCTAATAATTTCTATTTGTTTTAAATTTTGATGTTGCTCCTTACTTTCAGTTGAAAAAGCTTGTTTTTTTCATTTTATTATTAGTAAAGACGGTGGGAGCAGTGAAGATGTTAAAAGTAGAATAGCCAAGGCTCAGGGTGCTTTTTCACAGTTGAAAAAAGTTTGGAAGAATAAGAAGATAAGTCTGCAAACCATGATTAGAATTTAATTAGAAGCTACAGTGATGACAGTGGTCAAATATGGCTCTGAAGCATGGGCCCTCCGAAAAGCGGATGAAGATTTGCTAGATGTTTTCCAGAGAAATTGCCTACGGATTGTTCTGGGTACCCGGCTGACTGACCGCATTCCAAGCAGTAGGCTCTGCGAAAAATGTTGTTCAATCCCACTTTCTAGGGCTATAATGAAAGAATGATTGAGGTGGCTAGCACACATTGTGCAGATGACGGATGACAAAATACCTAAGATGGTCACTGTTGGCTAACCGTCTTGGGCTAAACGGAAAGCCGGTCATCCTCGTTTGGGGTGGGAACTCCTCATAAAGAAATGGGAAATAAATGAAATGGGAAAATAAAAGAAATGGGAACTTCCTGGGAGGGTGTAAAAAGGGAAGCTTTATATAGATTGGGATGGAGGAGGAGCATGTGTAGCTGTGTTGGCCTCAGGTAACTTGTGCTGCGGTGATTTGTTAGTTGTAGTAGTAGTACTGAAGATTATGAGTAGGATTTTTGAAAAAGGGGAAGTGGCTAGTGATTCCTAATTAAACCCCTTTATAAAAAAGGTGGTAAGAGTGAGTGAGTGTGGTAATTATAGAGGCATTATCCTAGATTTGTAGATAGCAAATTACTTAGTACAATGATACTGTTTAGACTTAGAGTTGCTGTAGACAAAGTTTTAAGAGAAGATCAGTGCGGTTTTAGGATGAGGTGCCATCTTTAGTGCTGGAGCTAAGTGGCCGGCTACACGCTTATTTTACTGGTCTTATTAAGTAGGTTTTTCTAACGTGAAGATGGATCAATGTGTCAGATGCATGTTATCTTTTTTATTTGTCAATCATATTTGAATAAATTAGTATTTTATAAGGGAAGACTATTTCATATGTCTCTTTATTGTACAATAAATATTCCCTATTATATTTCATGATGAAAATTTAACTAACTAAATAAAATATTTGTCACAATTATTCCTGCTTCCAGGAAGAAGTTCCAGTGAAATAAATCCTAGTGACGGGAAAAGTTAAGAAGGAAATATAAGTAAAAAATCAGTTTTTGTCACAATAATAAAAAAAATGATAAAACAAAACAAACGTTTCCTTGTGCAAGAATGGCGTGGCTTCCAAACCCATCACTCGCGCAATGTTAAAGTAATTAAAAGCAGTTTGCTTAAATTTCATAGGATAAAGTACAACTTGGTGATGACATATGTGTTTCAAGTGTGACTATTCTAATGTTTCTATTTTCACCAGATTAATAACATGAATTCGGGGGGGGGGGATTGTAACTATGGAAAGGTTTTTTTTGCCACTTTTTCTTTAGCCAATAAATGGTCAAAACACTAATTGCCTGAAGGAGTGATTTCTGTGATTGTTCGAAGTTTAGGAGAGGGGATTTTAGGGGTAGCCCCCCTCGGATCAGGTGCAACAGTACTATTATTTTGAGTCCTGTTTTGTTGATAATATCAAGCTTAAACACGCAGCAGAACACAGAGGCCCTTCAGCCCGGCCCACGCCACTAACAAAATGTTAAAATTTTTATGACTTTCCCTTAGTTTGTTGTTTTTCACTAATCTTACCTACTTTTTTTTATTTTCTTCCCCCTCCCCCCCAAAAAAAAATCCCGATGGAAGGTTGTCCATTTTTTAGCTAGTTTACGATCAAAATGTGGATACAGATTCAAGATAAAACCAACAACAAGCCGCCTGAGGCCAACACTGCTACGCACGCTCCTCCTCCATCCCAATCTATTCAAAGCCTCCCTTTTTACACCCGCCCACGAAGTTGCCAACCAAAATGTGGATACAGTTTCAAGATAAAACGTGTTTTTTTTCAGATAAAAACTATTGCATAGAAAAGGCAAACGTGTGGTTTACATTTGGTTTCTGAGGTTTTGACTATTTATCTCGAATTTGGTCGGTGCAGATAGCGAGGCAGTTGAATTATGGTCAAAACTGTATAGCTAGAGATTTTTTTTATAACGGAAAAAGGAGGATTTACCACGTTGCTATCCCTGAACATTATGACAAATTTATCAAAGTTTATGCACAAGTGTAGACTTAGTAAAGAGAAAAGAGCAAAGCTATTCTTTTCGAGCTATTCTCCATTGTATACAATGGATGATCATTAAAAAGTGGGAAGAGGGAAGAGGGCTCCTTCTAAAGAAAAGTATAAAATCTACTGCTCTTTTATAAGTGATAATACGGGTCAAAGGGTACCCAACTGATCCATCAGTGTCCTTGATGGCGTCAGCCATGCCCGCAGTACCAAATGATATTGGGGGAAAAAAAAGTTGGATGAAGAGCTTTAAAAAATGTCTTCTTGGGCAATATGGTGTCACAGCCCACGGGGCAAGGGAGCCAAATTGTTCAATTAGCTCATTTCAACACAGAGGGTTTGGTTCATATATGCATTTTAGCACAAGGGTGAACATTTAACATCTTACTGAACTCAAAATCATACCGTGGCTTGCAATGACTCCCGTGATTACTCCTACCACGACTACTAATTAATTATTCAAATCAGAATATTCATGGCTTCAATTTAATAGAAAATTGCTTGTGCTAAGATTTGTCAAGATACAATGATGCAATAATTTATACTATGCAAAACTGGAGAACCCAAAGTGTGGCCCTCCTACCAAATTTATGCGTACAGACATGTTGCACTTTGTTTGAGCGATAGTTGAATCGAGATGAATCAGTTAAACAGGGATCTTAATTAGACCCCGGCGCCGCGCCGGCGGATCGACCGAATGCCGCCGACGAGAGGCCCGGTCGAACGCCGCCGAAATGTCGTGATGCCGCCGGCACGCCAGAGGCGCGCCGCTGCCGGCAGAGGCGGCGGCCTTCGGTCAGTAGAAGGGGGGGTGCTACTCGTGACGGGACTCCTTATATGGGCATAGAATACTGACGGGACTCCATATATGGGCATAGAGTCCCTAGGGAGAACACGTGGTTAATGGGGTCAATGACCTCTTTTTCCAAGATCGATTTATTTGTTGTTGTTGTTGTAAGTGCACGCTCGAGGCGAATGTCAAGGTGTCCAGAAATAGGAAACAGCATTTGTTGTTGTTTTGGCCAAGTGCACGCTCTCAGCGAATGTCAAGGTGTCCAGAAATAGGAAACAGCATTTGTTGTTGTTTTGGCCAAGTGCACGCTCTCAGCGAATGTCATGGTGTCCAGAAATAGGAAACAGCATTTTTTGTTGTTGTTGCTCGAGCCAAATGTTATGAGTTTCCTGGAAACAGTTAGATCACGTGTTTCCTTTTCAGCCAATCAGAGGGCTTGCTTACATAACAATTTGACCTTGAGATTTCGTATATAACGGGCATGCAATGTGATTCAATTATCAGAAAGTATTGTGAGACAATGGATAAAACAATTAACATAATTGATGAGCTTGAGGCCTTGGCAGCCGCAATTAGCAATGTAAGTGCATTTTTATTTTCAAACGAATTTTCCTTGGACATCCTCCAGTATATTCAGCTAAAACGTGAATATATTCCTTTACCCCCAACCCCCCCCCCCACTCTAATACCAACATCACTTTGCAATGAAAACGAAAATATATTCTTTTTACCCTAACCCCCTCCCACACTGTTTTACAACCCCAAATTCTCGCAAACAGAAATAATTATCCTTTCGTTAAATTCCTTCCTTCTATATTTCCAGCTAAAGCGATCACTGACTTCTGTCAATTTTTAATGAAAATGCCGCTCTGTTTTGACACAAGACTCCAATGTGAGGCCTATAATTAGCTATCACCCTTTCCGGTTTACAAACGCGTTCAACGGAACTATTCTTCCGTCAAAATTAAAACACAATGATGCAATAATTAAGCTATGCCTACACAACCTGTATGGAAGTAGAGAAACAAGTTATTTTCGAATTAGGGTCTAACAATATCCCCCTCCCTCCGCCATTGTCTTACAATCCTAAATTCTCGCAAGCCCCCCAAAGGGGCCCCTCTCCCTCCATCTCCTCCCTCCTCCTCCCCCTCCCTCCTCCCCTCCTCCCCCTCCCCTCCTCCTCCTCCCTCCTCCTCCTCCTCCTCCTCCTCCTCCCCTCCCCTTCCCTCCCCCATTTTTTATACTTTTTTTGTGCATTGAGACACAGAACAACCCCCTCCCCCCGGCCCCTCCCCCTCCAAAGGTCTGATTTTTCAAAGTTCATTTTGAATTTCCTTCGTTGAAATGCAAGAGTTGGAATGTTTCAGTAGTGTTTGGTTGTGGTTTACCTTGTCACAATTACATTTTCTTGATTTTTCAAAGTTCATTTTGAATTTCTTTCGTTGAAATGCAAGAGTTGGAATATTTCAGTAGTGTTTGGTTTACATTGTCACAGTTACATTTTCATGATTTTTCAAAGTTCATTTTGAATTTCTTTCGTTGAAATGCAAGAGTTGGAATCTTTAAGTAGTGTTTGGTTTACCTTGTCACACTTACATTTTCTTGATTTTTCAAAGTTAATTTTGAATTTCTTTCATTGAAATGCAAGAGTTGAAATATTTCAGTAGTGTTTGGTTGTGGTTTACCTTGTCACTGTTACATTTAATTGATTTTTCAAAGTTAATTTTGAATTTCATTAGTTGAAATGCAAGAGTTGGAATATTTAAGTAGTGTGTTGTTGTAGTTTACCTTGTCACAGTTACATTTTCTTGATTTTTGAAAGTTCATTTTGAATTTCTTTTGTGGAAATGCAAGAGTTGGAATATTTCAGTAGTGTTTGGTTGTGGTTTACCTTGTCATAGTTACATTTTCTTAATTTTTCAAAGTTCATTTTGAATTTATTTCTTTGAAATGCAAGAGTTGGAATATGTCAGTAGTGTTTTGTTATGGTTTACCTTGTCACAGTTATATTTTCTTGATTTTTCAAAGTTCATTTTGAATTTCTTTCATTGAAATGTAAGAGTTGGAATATTTCAGTAGTGTTTGGTTGTGGTTTACCTTGTCACATTTACATTTTATTGATTTTTCAAAGTTCATTTGAATTTCTTTCGTTGAAATGCGAGAGTTGGAATATTTCAGTAGTGTTTGGTTGTGGTTTACCTTGTCAGAGTTACATTCTCTTGATTTTTCAAAGTTCATTTTGAATTTCTTTCGTTGAAATGCAAGAGTTGGAATATTTTAGTAGTGTCTGGTTGTGGTTTACCTTGTCACAGTTACATTTTCTTGATTTTTCAAAGTTCATTTTGAATTTTTTCGTTGAAATGCAAGAGTTGGAATATTTCACTAGTGTTTGGTTATGGTTTACCTTGTCACAGTTACATTTTCTTGGTTTTTCAAAGTTCATTTTGAATTTTTTTCGTTGAAATGCAAGAGTTGGAATATTTCAGTTGTGTTTGGTTGTGGTTTACCTAGTCACAGTTACATTTTCTTGATTTTTCAAAGTTCATTTTGAATTTCATTCGTTGAAATGCAAGAGTTGGAATATTTCAGTAGTGTTTGGTTGTGGTTTACCTTGTCACAGTTACATTTTCTTGATTTTTCAAAGTTCATTTAGAATTTCTTTCGTTGAAATGCAAGAGTTGGAATATTTCAGTAGTGTTTGGTTGTGGTTTACCTTGTCACAGTTACATTTTCTGGATTTTTCAAAGTTCATTTTGAATTTCCTTCGTTGAAATGCAAGAGTTGGAATATTTTAGTAGTGTTTGGTTGTGGTTTACCGTGTCACAGTTACATTTTCTTGATTTTTCAAAGTTCATTTCGAATTTCTTTCGTTGAAATGCATGAGTTGGAATATTTCAGTAGTGTTTCGTTGTGGTTTACCTTGTCACAGTTACATTTTCACGATTTTTCAAAGTTCATTTTGAATTTCTTTTATTGCAATTCAAGAGCTTGAATTTATAACTTGTGTTTCTATGTGGTTTAAATTGTCACATATAATTTGTATTTATGTTTCATACATAATTTTGAATTTCTTTAATTGAAATTCAAGATTTGGAATATTTCAGTAGTGTTTGGTTGTGTTTTACCTTGTCACACTTACATTATCTTGATTTTTCAAAGTTCATTTTTGAATTTCTTTCGTTGAAATGCAAGAGTTGGAATATTTCAGTTGTGTTTGGTTGTGGTTTACCTTTGTCACAGTTACATTTTCTTGATTTTTCAAAGTTCATTTTGAATTTCTTTCGTTGAAATGCAAGAGTTGGAATATTTCACTAGTGTTTGGCAGTGGTTTACCTTGTCACAGTTACATTTTCTTGATTTTTCAAAGTTCATTTTGAATCTCTTTCGTTGAAATGCAAGAGTTGGAATATTTCAGTAGTGTTTGGTTGTGGTTTACCGTGTCACAGTTACATTTTCTTGATTTTTCAAAGTTCATTTCGAATTTCTTTCGTTGAAATGCAAGAGTAGGAATATATCAGTAGTGTTTGGTTGTGGTTTACCTTGTCACACTTACATTTTCCTGATTTTTCAAAGTTCATTTTGAATTTCTTTCATTGAAATGCAAGAGTTGGAATATTTCAGTAGTGTTTGGTTGTTGTTTAAATTGTCACATTTACATTTTCTTTATATTTAAAATTTAATTTTTAATTTATTTAGATGAAATGCAAGAGTTGGAATATTTCAGTAGTGTTTGGTTGTGGTTTACCTTGTCAGAGTTACATTCTCTTGATTTTTCAAAGTTCATTTTGAATTTCTTTCGTTGAAATGCAAGAGTTGGAATATTTCAGTAGTGTTTGGTTGTGGTTCACCTTGTCACAGTTACATTTTTTTGATTTTTCAAAGTTCATTTTGAACTTCTTTCGTTGAAATGCAAGAGTTGGAATATTTCAGTAGTGTTTGGTTATGGTTTAACTTGTCATGGTTACATTTTCTTAATTTTTCAAAGTTCATTTTGAATTTCTTTCGTTGAAATGCAAGAGTTGGAATATTTCAGTTGTGTTTCGTTGTGGTTTACCTTGTCACAGTTACATTTTCTTGATTTTTCAAAGTTCATTTTGAATTTCTTTTGTTGAAAGAAATTGGTTGGAATATTTCAGTAGTGTGTTGTTGTAGTTTACCTTGTCACAGTTACATTACGTGCGCGCGCGTACGTAGGCTAACCTAGCCTAACCTAACTTAACCTAACCTAACTTAATCTAACCTAACCTAACCTAATCATACACCTAACTTTTCGCATGTCTCTCACCTAACCTAAGCTAACCTAAGTGAAGCGTACGTATGCTAACCTAACCTAATCTAACCTAACTTAATCTAGTCTAACCTAAGCATACTCACCGGAAAAGGTCAGGTTAACTTATCATGAGCACTCATGATAAGCACATGTGTGTACATGTGTATACATGTGTGTAAATGTGACAAGGTTAACCACAACCAAACCCTAGTGAAATATTCCAACTCTTGCATTTCAACGAAAGAAATTCAAAATGAACTTTGAAAAATCAAGAAAATGTAACTGTGACAAGGTAAACCCCAACCAAACACTACTGAAATATTCCAACTCTTGCATTTCAAGGAAAGAAATTCAAAATGAACTTTGAAAAACCAGGAAAATGTAACTGTGACATGGTAAACGACAACCAAACACTACTGAAATATTCCAACTCTTTCTTTTCAACGAAAGAAATTCAAAATGAACTTTGAAAAATCAAGAAAAAGTAAGTGTGACAAGGTAAACCACAACCAAACACTACTGAAATATTCCAACTCTTGCATTTCAACGAAAAAAATTCAAGATGAACTTTGAAAAATCAAGAAAATGTAACTGTGACAAGGTAAACCACAACCAAACACTTCTGAAATATTCCAACTCTTGCATTTCAACGAAAGAAATTCGAAATGAACTTTGAAAAATCTAGAGAATGTAACTGTGACAATGTAAACCACAACCAAACACTACTGAAATATTCCAACTCTTGCATTTCAACGAGAGAAATTCAAAATGAACTTTGAAAAATTAAGAAAATGTAACCGTGACAAGGTAAACCACAACCAAACACTACTGAAATATTCCAACTCTTGCATTTCAACGATAGAAATTCAAAGTGAACTTTGAAAAATCAAGAAAATGTAACTGTGACAATGTGAACCACAACCAAACACTACTGAAATATTCCAACTCTTGCATTTCAACGAAAGAAATTCAAAATGAACTTTGAAAAATCAAGAGAATGTAACTCTGACAAGGTAAACCACAACCAAACACTACTGAAATATTCCAACTCTTGCATTTAAACGAAAGAAATTCAAAATAAACTTTGAAAAATCAAGAAAATGTAACTGTGACAAGGTAAACCACAACCAAAAACTACTGAAATATTCCAACTCTTGCATTTCAATGAAAGAAATTCAAAATGAACTTTGAAAAATCAAGAAAATGTAACTGTGACAAGGTAAACCACAACCAAACACTACTGAAATATTCCAACTCTTGCATTTCAACGAAATAAATTCTAAATGAACTTTGAAAAATCAAGAAAATGTAACTGTGACACGGTAAACCACAACCAAAAACTACTGAAATAATCCAACTCTTGCATTTCAACGAAAGAAATTCAAAATGAACTTTGAAAAATCAAGAAAATGTAACTGTGACAAGGTAAACCACAACCAAACACTACTGAAATATTCCAACTCATGAATTTCAACGAAAGAAATTCAAAATTAACTTTGAAAAATCAAGAAAATATAACTGTGACAAGTTAAACCACACGGAAACACAACTTATATATTCCAACTCTTGCATTTCAAGGATAGAAATTCAAAATGAACTTTGAAAAATTTAGAAAATACAATCATGACAAGGGAAACAACAACCAAACACTACTGAAATACTCCAACTCTTGCATTTCAATGAAATAAGTTAAAAATGAACTTTTAAAAATTAATAAAATGTAACTGTGACAAGGTGAACCAGAACCAAACACTACTGAAATATTCCAACTCATGCATTTCAACGAAAGAAATTCAAAAAGAACTTTGAAAAATAAAGAAAATGTAACTCTGACAGGGTAAACCACAACAAAACCCTACTAAAATATTCCAACTCTTGCATTTCAACGAAAGAAATTCAAATGAACTTTGAAAAAACAAGAAAATGTAACTGTGACAAGGTAAACCACAACCAAACACTACTGACATATTCCAACTCTTGCATTTCAATGAAAGAAATTCAAAATGAACTTTGAAAAATCATGAAAATGTAACTGTGACAAGGTAAACTACAACCAAACACTACTGAAATATTCCAACTCTTGCATTTCAACGAAAGAAATTCAAAATTGAACTTTGAAAAATCAAGAAAATGTAACTGTTACACGGTAAACCACAACCAAACACAACAGAAATATTCCAACACTTGCATTTCAACGTAAGAAATTCAAAATGAACTTTGAAAAATCAAGAAAATGTAACTGTGACAAGGTAAACCCCTACCAAAAACTACTAAAAAATTACAACTATTTCTTTTCAACTAATTAAATTAAAAATTACCATTCAAAAATCAAGAAAAAGTAAATGTTACAAGGTAAACAACAACGAAAAATATCTGAAATAATCAATATCGTGCATTTCAACGAAGGAAATTCAAAATGAACATTGAAAAATCAAGAGAATGTAAATGTGACAAGGTAAACCATAACCAATCACTACTGAAATATTCCAACTCTTGCATTTCAATGAAAGAAATTCAAAATGAACTTTGAAAAATCATGAAAATGTAACTGTGACAAGGTAAACCACAACGAAACACTACTGAAATAATCCATCTCTTGCATTTCAACTAGATATATACAAAATGAACTTTGAAAAATTAAGAAAATGTAACTGTGACAAGGTTAACCACAACCAAACACTACTGAAATATTCCAACTCTTGCATTTCAACGAAAGAAATTCGAAATGAACTTTGAAAAATTAATAAAATATAACAGTGACACGTTAAACCAGAACAACACAAAAATGAACTAGATCAAGTCAGTCTTTAAAACGAAATAAATTCATACTTAATTTTGAAAAATAAAGAAAATGTAAAATAGACCGTGTCAACCATAACCAAACACTCCTTAAGTATTCAAAATAATGATTTTCAACGACTGAACTTCAAATGTGATTGTAAAAATTTAAAAAATTTAAACGTGCCCAGGTAAACCAAACACGACCATTACTCAAATATTTCCACTCTTGCATTTCAAGGAAAGAAATTCAAAATGAACTTTGAAAAATCAGGAAAATGTAACTGTGACATGGTAAACGACAACCAAACACTACTGAAATATTCCAACTCTTGCTTTTCAACGAAAGAAATTCAAAATGAACTTTGAAAAATCAAGAAAAAGTAAGTGTGACAAGGTAAACCACAACCAAACACTACTGAAATATTCCAACTCTTGCATTTCAACGAAAAAAATTCAATATGAACTTTGAAAAATCAAGATAATTTAACTGTGAAATTGTAAACCACTACCAAACACTACTTAAATATTCCAACTCTTGAATTTCAACGAAATAAATTCAAAATGAACTTTGAAAAATCAATAAAATTTAACTTTGACAATTTAAAACACAACGAAACACAACTGAAATATTCAAATTCTTGCATTTAAACGAGATAAACTCAAAATGAACTTTGAAAAATTGAGAAAATGTAAGCATGACAAGGTAAACCACAACCAAAAACAACTGAAATAGTCCAACTCTTGCATTTCAACTAAAGAAGTTCAAAATGAAGTTTTAAAAATCAATAAAATGTAACTGTGACAATGTGAACCACAAACAAACACTACTGAAATATTCCAACTCTTGCATTTTAACGAAAGAAATTCAAAATGAACTTTGAAAAATCAAGAGAATGTAACTCTGACAAGGTAAACCACAACCAAACACTACTGAAATAATCCAACTCTTGCATTTAAACGAAAGAAATTCAAAATAAACTTTGAAAAATCAAGAAAATTTAACTGTGACAAGGTAAACAACAACCAAACACTACTTAAATATTCCAACTCTTGCATTTCAATGAAAGAAATTAAAAATGAACTTTGAAAAATCAGGAAAATGTAACTGTGACAAGGTAAACCACAACCAAACACTACTGAAATATTCCAACTCTTGCATTTCAGAGAAAGAAATTCTAAATGAAATTTTGAAAAATCATGAAAATGTAACTGTGACACGGTAAACCACAACCAAACACTACTGAAATATTCCAACTCTTGCATTTCAACGAAAGAAATTCAAAATGAACTTTGAAAAATCAAGAAAATGTAACTGTGACAAGGTAAACCACAACCAAACACTACTGAAATATTCCAACTCTTGCATTTCAACGAAATAAATTCAAAATTAAATTTGAACAATTAAGAATATGTAAGTGTAACAATGTAAACCACAACAAAACACTTCTTAAATATTCCAACTCATGCATTTCAAGGACAGAAATTCAAAATGAAGTTTGAAAAATTAAGACAATGGAATCATGATAAGGTAAACTACAACCAAAAACTACTGAAATATTCAAACTCTTGAATTTCAACGAAAGAAGTTCAAAATTAACTTTGAAAAATCAAGAAAATGTAACTGTGACAAGGTGAACCACAGCCAAACACTACTGAAATATTCCAACTCATGCATTTCAACTTAAGAAATTCAAAATGAACTTTGAAAAATCAAGAGAATGTAACTCTGACAAGGTAAACCACAACCAAACACTACTGAAATATTCCAACTCTTGAATTTCAAAGAAAGAAATTCAAAAGAAAATTTGAAAATCAAGAAAAAGTAACTTTGACAAGGTAAACCACAGCCAAACACTACTGAAATATTACAACTCTAGCATTTCAATGAAAAAAAATAAAAATGAACTTTGAAAAATCATGAAAATGTAACTGTTACAAGGTAAACTAGAACCAACCACTACTGAAATATTCCAACTCTTGCATTTCAACGAAAGAAATTCAAAATTGAACTTTGAAAAATCAAGAAAATGTATCTTTGACAAGGAAAACCAAAAACCAACACTACTTAATTTTTAATACTAGTGAATTTCTTAGTAAGTAATTATAATTTAACTTTGTTAATTCATGAAAATGTAACTGTGTCTTGGTAAACCATAACCAAACAATACTGAAATATTTCAACTCTTGCATCTCAATGAAAGAAATTCAAAATGAACTTTCAAAAATCAAGAAAATGTAACTGTGACAAGGTAGACCACAACGAAACACAACTGAAATATTCCATCTCTTGCATTTCAACGAAAGAAATTCAAAAATGAACTTTGAAAAATCAAGAGAATGTAACTGTGATAAGGTAAACCATAACCAAACACTACTGAAATATTCAAACTCTTGCATTTCAATGAAAGAAATTCAAAATGAACTTTGAAAAATCAAGAAAATGTAACTGTGACAAGGTAAACCACAACGAAACACTACTGAAATATTCCAACTCTTTCATTTCAAAGAAAGAAATTCAAAATTAACTTTGAAAAATTAAGAAAATGTAACTGTGACAAGGTAAACCACAACCAAACACTACTGAAATATTCCAACTCTTGCATTTCAACAAAAGAAATTCAAAATGAACTTTTAAAAATTAAGAAAATGTAACTGTGACAAGGTGAACCACAACCAAACACTACTGAAATATTCCAACTCTTGCATTTCAACGAAAGAAATTCAAAATGAACTTTGAAAAATAAAGACAATTTAACTCTGACATGGTAAACCACAACAAAACACTACTGAAATATTCAAGCTCTTGCATTTAAATGAAATAAATTTAAATGAACTTTGAAAAATCAAGAAAATGTAAATGTGACAAGGTAAACCACAACCAAACACTACTGAAATATTCCAACTCTTGCATTTCCACGAAAGAAAATCCAAATGAACTTTGAAAAATCAGGAAAATGTAACTGTGACAAGGTAAACTACAACCAAACACTACTGAAATATTCCAACTCTTGCATTTCAACGAAAGAAATTCGAAATGAACTTTGAAAAATCAAGAAAATGTAACTGTGACACGGTAAACCACAACCAAACACTACTGAAATATTCCAACTCTTGCATTTCAATGTAAGAAATTCAAAATCATCTTTGATAAATCATGAAAATGTAACTGTGACAAGGTAACCCACAAGCAAACACTACTGAAATATTCCAACTCTTGCATTTCAACAAAGGAAATTCAAAATGAACTTTGAAAAATCAAGAAAATGTAACTGTGACAAGATAAACCACAACGAAACACAACTGAAATAATCCATCTCTTGCATTTCAACGAAAGAAATTCAAAATGAACTTTGAAAAATCAAGAGAATGTAACTGTGATAAGGTAAACCATAACCAAACACTACTGAAATATTCAAACTCTTGCATCTCAAAGATGTAAGTTCAAAATGAACTTTGAAAAATCAATAAAATGTAACTGTGACAATGTAAACCACAACAAAAGATTACTGAAATATTCCAACTCTTGCATTTCAATAAAAAAAATTCAAAATGAACTTTTAAAAATAAAGAGAATGTAACTCTGACAATGTAAACCACAACCAAACACTACTGAAATGTTCCAACTCTTGCATTTCAACGAAAGAAATTCGAAATGAACTTTGAAAAATCAAGAAAATGTGACTGTGACACGGTAAACCACAACCAAACACTACTGAAATATTCCAACTCTTGCATTTCAACGAAGGAAATTCAAAACGAACTTTGAAAAATCCAGAAAATGTAACTGTGACAAGGTAAACCACAACCAAACACTACTGGAATATTCCAACTCTTGCATTTCAACGAAAGAAATTCGAAATGAACTTTGAAAAATCAAGAAAATGTAACTGTGACACGGTAAACCACAACCAAACACTACTGAAATATTCCAACTCTTGCATTTCAACGAAGGAAATTCAAAATGAACTTTGAAAAATCAAGAAAATGTAACTGTGACAAGTTAAACCACAACCAAACACTACTTAAATATTCCAACTATTTCATATCAAAGTAATAAATTCAATATGAACTTTGAAAAATCAAGAAAATGTAAATGTGACAATTTAAACCACTACCAAACACTAGTGAAATATTCCAACTCTTGCATTTCAACGAAAGAAATTCAAAATGAACTTTGAAAAATCAAGAAAATGTAACTGTGACACGGTAAACCACAACCAAACACTACTCAAATATTCCAACTCTTGCATTTCAACGAAATAAATTCAAAATGAAATTTGAAAAATCAAGAAAATGTAACTGTGACAAGGTAAACAACAACCAAACACAACTGAAATATTCAAACTCTTGCATTTCAACGAAAGAAATTCAAAATTAAATTTGAAAAATAAAGAAAATTTAAATGTTAAAATGTAAACAAAAACTAAACAATTATGAAATATTACAACTAATTAATTTAAACTAACAAATTTAAAAATTAACTTTTAAAAATCGAGAAAATGTAATCATGAGAATGTAAACTACAAAAAAACACAACTGAAATATTCCAACTCATGCATTTCAACGAAAGAAATTCAAAATGAACTTTGAAAAATCAAGGGAATGTAACTGTGACAGGGTCAACCACAACCAAACACTACTGAAATATTCCAACTCTTGCATTTCAACGAAAAAAATTCAAAATAAACTTTTAAATATAACTAAAATGTAACTGTTAAAATCTTAACCACAACCAAACAATACTGAAATATTCCAAATATTGCATTTAAATTAAATAAATTCATAATGAACTTTGTAAAATCAGGAAAATGTAACTGTGACAAGGTAAACCACAACCAAACACTACTGAAATATTCCAACTCTTGCATTTCAACGAAAAAAATTCAAGATGACCTTTGAAAAATCAAGAAATTGTAACTGTGACAAGGTAAACCACAACCAAACACTACTGAAATATTCCAACTCTTGCATTTCAACGAAAGAGATTCAAAATGAACTTTGAAAAATCAAAAAAGTGTAACTGTGACAAGGTAAACCACTGCCAAACACTAGTGAAATATTCCAACTCTTGCATTTCAACGAAAGAAATTAAAAATGAACTTTGAAAAATCAAGAAAATGTAACTGTGACAAAGGTAAACCACAACGAAACACAACTGAAATATTCCAACTCTTGCATTTCAACGAAAGAAATTCAAAATGAAATTTTAAAAATAAAGAGAAAGTAAATTTGACAAGGTAAAACACAACCAAACACTACTTAAATATTACAACTCTTTCATTTCAATGAAAGAAATTCAAAATGAACTTTGAAAAATCAAAAAAATGTAACTGTGACAAGGTAAACCACAACCAAACACTACTGAAATATTCCAACTCTTGCATTTCAACGAAAGAAATTCAAAATGAACTTTGAAAAATTAAGAAAATGTAACTGTGACAAGGTAAACCACAACGAAACACTACTGAAATATTCCAACTCTTGCATTTCAACGAAAGAAATTCGAAATAAACTTTGAAAAATCAAGAAAATGTAACTGTGACACGGTAAACCACAACCAAACACTACTGAAATATTCCAACTCTTGCATTTCAACGAAGGAAATTCAAAATGAAATTTTAAAAATCAGTAAAATGTAACTGTGACAAGGTAAACCACAACAAAACACATCTGAAATATTCCAACTCTTGCATTTCAACGAAAGAAATTCAAAATGAACTTTGAAAAATTAAGAAAATGTAACCATGACAAGGTAAACCATAACCAAACACTACTGAAATATTCCAACTCTTGCATTTCAACGAAAGAAATTCAAAATGAACTTTGAAAAATCAAGAGAATGTAACTCTGACAAGGTAAACCACATCCAAACACTACTGAAATATTCCAACTCTTGCATTTCAACGAAAAAAATTAAAAATTAACTTTGAATAATCAATAAAATTTAACATTTACAATGTTAAACAAAACCAAACACTACTGAAATATTCCAACTCTTGCATTTCAAAGAAATAAATTCAAAATGAACTTTGAAAAATCATGAAAATGTAACTGTGACATGGTAAACCACAACCAAACACTACTGAAATATTCCAACTCTTGCATTTCAACGAAAGAAATTCGAAATGAACTTTGAAAAAATCAAGAGAATGTAACTGTGACACGGTAAACCACAACCAAACACTACTGAAATATTCCAACTCTTGCATTTCAACGAAAGAAGTTCAAAATGAACTTTGAAAAATCAAGAAAATGTAACTGTGACAAGGTAAACCACTGCCAAACACTAGTGAAATATTCCAACTCTTGCATTTCAACGAAAGAAATTCAAAATGAACTTTGAAAAATCAAGAAAATGTAACTGTGACAAAGGTAAACCACAACGAAACACAACTGAAATATTCCAACTCTTGCATTTCAACGAAAGAAATTCAAAATGAACTTTGAAAAATCAAGAGAATTTAAGTGTGACAAGCTAAAACACAACCAAACACTACTGAAATATTCCAAATCTTTCATTTATATGAAATAAATTCATAATGAACTTTGAAAAATCAAGAAAATGTAACTGTGACAAGGTAAACCGCAACCAAACACTACTGAAATATTCCAACTCTTGCATTTCAATGAAAGAAATTCAAAATGAACTTTGAAAAATTAAGAAAATGTAACTGTGACAAGGTAAACCTCAACGAAACACTACTGAAATATTCCAACTCTTGCATTTCAACGAAAGAAATTCGAAATGAACTTTGAAAAATCAAGAAAATGTAACTGTGACACGGTAAACCACAGCCAAACACTACTGAAATATTCCAACTCTTGCATTTCAACGAAGGAAATTCAAAATGAACTTTGAAAAATCCAGAAAAAGTAACTGTGACAAGGTAAACCACACCCAAACACTACTGAAATATTCCAACTCTTGCATTTCAAAGAAAGAAATTCGAAATGAACTTTGAAAAATCAAGAAAATGTAACTGTGACACGGTAAACCACAACCAAACACTACTGAAATATTCCAACTCTTGCATTTCAACGAAGGAAATTCAAAATGAACTTTGAAAAATCAAGAAAATGTAACTGTGACTAGGTAAACCACAACCAAACACAACTGAAATATTCCAACTCTTGCATTTCAACGAAAAAAATTCAAAATGAACTTTGAAAAATCAAGAAAATGTAACTGTGACAAGGTAAACCATAACCAAACACTAGTGAAATATTCCAACTCTTGCATTTCAACGAAAAAAATTCAAAATGAACTTTGAAAAATCAAGAAAATGTAACTGTGACAAGGTAAACCACAACCAAACACTACTAAAATATTCCAACTCTTGCATTTCAGGGAAAGAAATTCAAAATGAACGTTGAAAAATCAAGAAAATGTAACTGTGACATGGTAAACCACAACCAAACACTTCTGAAATATTCCAACTCTCGCATTTCAACGAAATAAATTAAAATAAAATTTGACAAATTAACAAAATGTAACTGTGAAAAGGTAATCCACAACCACACACTACTGAAATATTCCAAGTCTTGCATTTCAATGAAAGAAATTCAAAATGAACTTTGAAAAATCAAGAAAATATAACTGTGACAAGGTAAACCATAACGAAACACTACTGAAATATTCCAACTCTTGCATTTCAACGAAAGAAATCCAAAATGAACTTTGCAAAATAAAGAAAATTTAACTGTGACAAGGTAAACCACAACGAAACACTACTGAAATATTCCAACTCTTGCATTTCAACGAAAGAAATTCAAATGAACTTTGAAAAATCAAGAAAATGTAACTGTGACAAGGTAAACCACAACAAAACACTACTGAAATATTCCAACTCTTGCATTTCAACGAAGGAAATTCAAAATGAACTTTGAAAAAACAGGAAAATGTAACTGTGACAATGTAAACCACACCAAAACACATCTGAAATATTCCAACTCTTGCATTTCAACGAAAGAAATTCAAAATGAACTTTGAAAAATTAAAAAAATGTAACCATGACAAGGTAAACCATAACCAAACACTACTGAAATATTCCAACTCTTGCATTTCAACGAAAGAAATTCAAAATGAACTTTGAAAAATCAAGAGAATGTAACTCTGACAAGGTAAACCACACCCAAACACTACTGAAATATTCCAACTCTTGCATTTCAACGAAAAAAATTCAAAATAAACTTTGAAAAATCAAGAAAATGTAACTGTGACAATGTAAACAACAACCAAACACTACTGAAATATTCCAACTCTTGCATTTCAATGAAAGAAATTCAAAATGAACTTTGAAAAATCATGAAAATGTAACTGTGACAAGGTAAAACACAACCAAACACTACTGAAATATTCCAACTGTTGCATTTCAACGAAAGAAATTCTTAATGAACTTTGAAAAATCAAGAAAATGTAACTGTGACACGGTAAACCACAACCAAACACTACTGAAATATTCCAACTCTTGCATTTCAACGAAAGAGATTCAAAATGAACTTTGAAAAATCAAGAAAATGTAACTGTGACAAGGTAAACCACTGCCAAACACTAGTGAAATATTCCAACTCTTGCATTTCAACGAAAGAAATTCAAAATGAACTTTGAAAAATCAAGAAAATGTAACTGTGACAAAGGTAAACCACAACGAAACACAACTGAAATATTCCAACTCTTGCATTTCAACGAAAGAAATTCAAAATGAACTTTGAAAAATCAAGAGAATTTAACTGTGAAAACTTAAAACATACCCAAACACTACTTAAAAATTCAAAAAATTTATTTAAAAATTATTATAAAAAATAATAACTTTGAAAAATCAAGATAATGTAACTGTGACAATGTAAACCACGACAACAAAAAACTGAAATATTCCAAATCTTGCATTTCAACGAAAGAAATTCTAAATTAACTTTTAAAAATCATGAAAATTCAACTGTGTCAAGGTAAACCTCAACGAAACACTACTGAAATATTCCAACTCTTGAATTTCAACGAAAGAAATTCTAAATGAACTTTGAAAAATCAAGAGAATGTAACTGTGACACGGTAAACCACAACCAAACACTACTGAAATATTCCAACTCTTGCATTTCAACGAAGGAAATTCAAAATGAACTTTGAAAAATCCAGAAAAAGTAACTGTGACAAGGTAAACAACAACCAAACACTACTGAAATATTCAAACTCTTGCATTTCAACGAAAGAAATTCGAAATGAACTTTGAAAAATCATGAAAATGTAACTGTAACATGGTAAACCATAACCAAACACTACTGAAATATTCCAACTCTTGCATTTCAACGAAAGAAATTCAAAATGAACTTTGAAAAATCAGGAAAATGTAAAAGTGACTAGGGAAACCATATCGAAACACAACGGAAATATTCCAACTCTTGCATTTCAACGAAAAAAATTCAAAATGAACTTTGAAAAATCAAGAAAATGTAACTGTGACATGGTGAACCATAACCAAACACTAGTGAAATATTCCAACTCTTGCATTTCAACGAAAAAAATTCAAAATGAACTTTGAAAAATCAAGAAAATGTAACTGTGACAAGGTAAACCACAACCAAACACTACTAAAATATTCCAACTCTTGCATTTCAGGGAAAGAAATTCAAAATGAACTTTGAAAAATCAAGAGAATGTAACTCTGACAAGGTAAACCACAACCAAACACTACTGAAATATTCCAACTCTCGCATTTCAACGAAAGAAATTCAACTGAACTTTGAAAAATCAAGAAAATGTAACTGTGACAAGGTAAACCACAACCAAACACTACTGAAATATTCCAACTCTTACATTTTAATGAAATAAATTCAAAATGAACTTTGAAAAATCAAGAAAATGTAACTATGACAAGGTAAACCATAACCAAACACTACTGAAATATTCCAACTCTTGCATTTCAACGAAAGAAATTGAAAATGAACTTTGAAAAATTAAGAAAATGTAACTGTGACAAGGTAAACCACAACCCAACACTACTGAAATATTCCAACTCTTGCATTTCAACGAAAGAAATTCAAAATGAACTTTGAAAAATCAATAAAATGTAACTGTGACAAGGTAAACTACACCAACACACTACTTAAATATTCCAACTCGTTCATTTAAACTAATGAAATTCAAAATGAACTTTGAAAAATCAAGAAAACGTAACAGTGACAAGGTAAACCACAACCAAACACTACTGAAATATTCCAACTCTTGCATTTCAATGAAAGAAATTCAAAATGAACTTTGAAAAATCAAGAAAATGTAACTGTGACAAGGTAAACCAAACACTACTGAAATATTCCAACTCTTGCAGTTCAAAGAAAAAAAATCAAAATTAACATTTAAACATTCTGAAACTTCCAGTGTGGAAATGTAAGCCAAACAATGATGAAACATTTCAACTCTTGCATTTCAAAGTAGAAAATTCGAAATCAACTTTAACAAATTAATAGAAGGTAATTGTGTCAAGGTAAACCACAACCAAACACTACTGAAATATTGCAACTCTTGCATTTCAACGAAGGAAATTCAAAATGAACTTTGAAAAATCAGACCTTTGGAGGGGGAAGGGCCGGGGGGAGGGGGTCGTTCTGTGTCTCAATGCACACAAAAAGTATAAAAAATGGGGGAGGGAAGGGGAGGGGAGGAGGAGGAGGAGGAGGGGGGAGGGGGGAGGGGAGGAGGGAGGGGGAGGGGAGGAGGAGGGAGGAGATGGAGGGAGAGGGGCCCCTTTGGGGGGCTTGCGAGAATTTAGGATTGTAAGACAATGGGGGAGGGAGGGGGATATTGTTAGACCCTAATTCGAAAATAACTTGTTTCTCTACTTCCATACAGGTTGTGTAGGCCTAGCTTAATTATTGCATCATTGTGTTTTAATTTTGACGGAAGAATAGTTCCGTTGAACGCGTTTGTAAACCGGAAAGGGTGATATCTAATTATAGGCCTCACATTGGAGTCTTGTGTCAAAACAGAGCGGCATTTTCATAAAAAATAGACAGAAGTCAGTGATCGCTTTAGCTGGAAATATAGACGGAAGGAATTTAACGAAAGGATAATTATTTCTTTTTGCGAGAATTTGGGGTTGTAAAACAGTGTGGGAGGGGGTTAGGGTAAAAAGAATATATTTTCGTTTTCATTGCAAAGTGATGTTTGTATTAGAGTGGGGGGGGGGTTTGGGGGGTAAAGGAATATATTTACGTTTTAGCTGAATATACTGGAGGATGACCAAGGAAAATTAGTTTGAAAATAAAAATGCACTTACATTACTAATTGCGGCTGCCAAGGCCTCAAGCTCATCAATTATGTTAATTGTTCTATCCATTGTCTCACAATACTTTCTGATAATTGAATCACATTGCATGCCCGTTATATACGAAATCTCAAGGTCAAATTGTTATGTAAGCAAGCCCTCTGATTGGCTGAAAAGGAAACACGTGATCTAACTGTTTCCAGGAAACTCATAACATTTGGCTCGAGCAACAACAACAACAAATGCTGTTTCCTATTTCTGGACACCTTGACATTCGCTGAGAGCGTGCACTTGGCCAAAACAACAACAAATGCTGTTTCCTATTTCTGGACACCTTGACATTCGCTGAGAGCGTGCACTTGGCCAAAACAACAACAAATGCTGTTTCCTATTTCTGGACACCTTGACATTCGCCTCGAGCGTGCACTTACAACAACAACAACAAATAAATCGACCTTGGAAAAAGAGGTCATTGACCCCATTAACCACGTGTTCTCCCTAGGGACTCTATGCCCATATATGGAGTCCCGTCAGTATTCTATGCCCATATAAGGAGTCACGTCACGAGTAGCACCCCCCCCTTCTACTTCGGTCGACTTTAAATTAATTTTGCCGCAATTCTTTATTGCGTCAACCGCAAAGTCGGAGCTTTTCCTTCTCGTGTGGTTTAGTATTTCGATTTTCCTGATTAAAAATCAAACAGGGCTTGCACTATCCCCGAATTTCCGGGTATTTCCCCGAAAATCTATGCGTCACCCCGAAAAAAAATTTGGTTCCCCGAATCCCCGAAAATCACGGTGCCACCCCTAGTGATTTATTACCAGTGACTTTCCCTGTCAAATATTACTTTGCATACCATAATTCTTCACTACTCTCTTTTTCGTTAATTTTCCTCTCTTTTGTTACTTTGCATAAAAACCAGAAAGATGCAATAGGCAATTGTAAATATTGCAATATACACAGTTCTTCATATGTTGACAAAAAAAAGTATCGTCTTTATGAAATGAGTTTAAATAATTTTGAATGCAGTTTCCCGATCACTATTTTTTACATAATTCGTGGTCAAGAATTTTATTTTCAATTTTGAATAGAATTATAGAACACATTCACTACTATACAGCTTCAGCCTTCAGTTGGATTTTGAAATTGACAGCTGACCGATTGTTTCTGCAGCTGAATTGTAAGTTTGCAGGTTTTTTTGCTGTTTTTAGATAAGATTTTCTTAATGTTTAATACTCAATTGTTGAACGCCTGATAGAAAATAAAATCTTCTTTCTGAAACATTCCCCCCCCCAAAAAAAAACTTTCGATTGAGACAAAATTTAGCTATAGACTAAGCTATGTGCAAGGATGGGGAATTAAAGATTGAACCGGATGTTACCCCAAAAATATGATTCATAAATAAATTGTAAATTATTGCCGATAGGGGGGGGGATAAGGAGCTATCATTTTTAAATGATAATACCTCAATTTTTTTTTATTGAAAGCAAGGATGCCAAAAAGATAATTATTTTTTTCATTTAAAGTGGAGACAGAAGGAAATGATATCAAATTCCCTGGGAAACCATTGAAATATTTTGATAGGCCCAGGGCCCCCCATTAGGACTTGTTCATTGTCTTGGGTATTTTGCGATTTCTCATAGGCTACTAGCCCAATTTTGCTTTTGTATGTGCTCCCTTTTAATTAGATTCTTAGGATCTTATTGAATGTCACGGCGAATCTATGAAGCAGTTTTCTAATAATTTAGGTATATTTGAATAATTTCGATATTTTTGTTGTTGTCTTTGTACCCCTTTACTCATATCCTCAATTTTTTTTCAAGGAACACTAAGCTGCTTAACTTTATTTTTCTTGTTTGTTTGAACCATATAGTGACCTAGTTAATTATTAAGTAAATTATTTTTTTAATGAAAGCTGAGACGGTATCCTATCAAGGTGGTATCAAGAGGGGGGTAGGGAGGAGGTATTACTTTTAAATGATAATATCTCGAAATTTTTTATTCAAAGCAGGGATCCCAAAAAGTTAATTTTTTTTAATTTAAAGCAGAGACGGCATCCTATCAAGGTGGTATCCAGAGGGGGTGGGGATAGTGAACTATCATATTTAAATAATACTCGATTTTTTTTAAAGCAGGGGTGGCAATTAGTTAATTATTTTTTTTTATTTGTTTTATTTAAAGCAGAGGGGGGTAGTGAGCTATCATATTTAAATGATAATATCTCGAAATTTTTTATTGAAAGCAGGGATCGCAAAAAGTTAATTTTTTTTTAATTTAAAGCAGAGACGGCATCCTATCAAGATGGTATCCAGAGGGGAGGGGCATAGGGAGTTATTATATTTAAGTGACAGTACCTTGATTTTTTGTTTATTGAAAGCAGGGATGCCAAAAAGTTAAAAAGTTTACAAAAATTAACAAAAATTAATCCTATCAAGATGGTATCCAGAGGGGAGGGGGCATAGGGAGTTATTATATTTAAGTGATAGTACCTTTATTTTTTTTTTATTGAAAGCAGGGATGCTGAATAGTTGGCAAAAATTAACAAGATTGTTATTAGTTATGCTTGATACAGCACTTGCATAGTTTTGTTGTCCAAAGAAAAAGGGGCATGTGGATCGAACCTGTCTTTTTTCTTATTGGTGAAACGGATTTATTTTGAAAATATTTATTCGTAAGTAACAGCCCAATACACACTAAAACGACTTGGTGTGACGAAAGCGATATCGACATCCCCACCTATCGTTGCGCTCGAGTGACAATGGTGTCCTTTGTCCAGTGTCCAAGTTACAATAAAAGGCCAGGTCATAATAAAAGCTTTCAATTGGGAGGTTCAAGGAGGAGTCTTTGACAGTCTTATAACGTCAGGGTACTAGATGTCAGTGGTTTAAAAAATTCGATCACCCCACAAATGATTACCAAAAATATGCACAAATATAACAAATGTAACACTTTTTCAAAGCTTTGAAGAAAAGCAAAAGAGGCTAAATTCCCCTAACTACGCTTGAAAGCTATCAAACAGTTCGTGGTAACGAACTGTAAGTAAGGAGCGACCCGGCTCAATGGTAACCGAAACTCTAAAAAACGGGATTTTGATACCAATAGATACATCAAAAGAATCAGATTTTAATTCTGATTTCAAATATATAAGTTTCATTAAGTTTAATCTTACCCATCAAAAGTTACGTGCCTGAGAAAATTTGGCTGATTTTCGAAAAAAGGGGGAAAGACCCCTAAAAGTTATAGAACCTTAATGAAAATCACACCATCATATTCAGCGTATCTGAGAACCCTACTGTAGAGGTTTCAAGCTCCTATCTACAAAAATGTGGAATTTTCCATTTTTTGCAAGAAGAAAGATCACGGATGCGTGTTTATTTGTTTTTTTGTTTGTTTTTTTCTTTTCTTTTCCCCAGGGGTGATAGTATCGAACTATTGGTACTAGAATATTGTTAGAGGAATAATTGTATAGGAAATTTCTAGTTCCCTTTTTGATTGACCAAAATAAATGGAGGGCAAATAGGCCCCCTCCCACGCTCATTTTTTTCCCAAGGTCACCCGATCAAAATTTTGAGACAGCCATTTTGTTCAGCATGGTCGAAAATATGATAAAAATGTCTTTTAGGATGACTCGATCCCCCAAAGTCCCCAGGGGGAGGGCTGAAAGTTTTGAACTTTACTCAATGTTAACATATAGTTTTGGTTATTGGGAAGTATACCGACTTTTTCAGAGGAGATTTTTTCTGGTAGGGGGGGGAAGGAGAGGGTCGGGGGCTATATGGAAGGACATTGCTATGAAGGGGGCGCCGGATTTCCCAGCATTATTAAAGAAAAAGATCAGGAATTAAATAAAAAAGAACAAGTTTTTCAACTGATCAACTGATTGTGATTAAGAGGTCATTTTTAAAGAACTGGAAAAAAAATTCGAACTATAGTTTAAAGAGCAGGGTATTGACTAGGGGGCGAACCCCCTAATATACGTGTTAAAAATTTATGAATATAGAAGTTCGTTACGTAAGTTAATTCTAAGTTACGTATATTTATTACTAATAAAAACGTTCGTAAATAAAATTAAACAAGTTTCGAAAAAGCCATTTAACCAAATATAATATGCAAATTTTGTTTTAATTATTCATGTACGGTGAGCCAAAATCAAAACCTGCATTAATTCAAAAACGTTCAAAAATTAAATAAAAAAAACAAGTTTTTTTAACTGAAAGTAAGGAACGACGTTAAAACTTAAAACGAACAGAAATTATTCCGTATATGAAGGGGCTGTCCCCCTCCTCAACGCCTCGCTCTTTACGCTAAAGTTTGACTTTCTCACAACTCTATTTTTTTAAACAATAAAAAAACTTTAGCGTAAAGAGCAAGGCGTTGAGGAGGGGGACAGCCCCCTTCATATACGGAATAATTTCTGTTCGTTTTAAGTTTTAACGTCGTTCCTTACTTTCAGTTAAAAAAACTTGTTTTTTTTATTTAATTTTAAAAAGAAACTCTTTGGAGATTTCCATGGATATGACCATAGCAGAAGCTTTGAGCCTGGGTGGGGATCAAAGAGGAGTCTTTGAGTATTTTGACCACAGGTGACTTATTGTTGCTACTTTCTTAAATTTGGTAATTTTTGCGAGCATTTGGAAATCAAAGCTTTAACTGAATAACTGATGCTAAGTGTCCTAACATTTTGCTTGGATTAAAAGTGACGAACTAGGATGAAAATCTCAACATCTTCCCGGAGCTACTTCAGTCTGCATATTATTTAATTTAATTACATTTAAAACGGATGAGCTTTTCATTTTTATCTAAGAAAATAGCTGGCACTTCATTTTTCTTCATACCGAATAAACCATTAAGTGTTTTTTGTTTCATTGTAATTGAAGTGTTCTCATGTGAAGTGTTCATCATGTATTATTCAATTTGATAAATTTACTCCTTTTTAGATGCAGTTTATAATTTGACTGATATTAGGTATTTATCAGTTTAGAATTTGGAATGAATCCCAAAAAGAAAAATGAATAATATCCAAAAGAGAAGCCAAAAGCAATAACAAAACCAGTTCAGCCTTAGCCTACATGACATATATTCTATAAATAAGCAAAAAAAAACACTTTAAAATGCATTTTTTAAAATTGTTATTAAAAACCAGTTTTTAATACAAGAAGGCTTTTTAGGAATCCAAAAGAGCCAAAAAAAAAAACAATCAATATCAAAGTCACCCATTTCAACTGTTTTAAAAGTGACAAAACAGATATAGACAAAGGGCATTATGAAAAAATTAACCTTCTATGTTCAAAGTTTTTACCCAGATAACTGACGAATTTTGTGATACGGTATTTGAAGTTTTGTATGCAGTAATGTTCACTGATAAGAAATCCTACTAATTCTGATAATTATTTATGTTCAGAATACATAACTAATAGACACTTCAACTACTCGTATTATACAAGGGTTCTGAAACACCACAGTCACTTCGCTTCTACAAGATTTCTACTTCTTTTGATGAATAACGAAGAATACCAGTTTCCAGCCAGCGACTTGTGAATTTTTTAACTCATAAATAGGGTCAAATCTGTTGTAAATTTAAGCTGTGAGAAGAGAAAGATTGATGAAAAGATTAATGTTTGCGGTCAACATTGATCGCGCCGCCAACATCTTACCGGTGGCGCGGCGCGGCGCGGCGTGCTGTTTTTGGCCCCGCCGCCGCCGTTCTTCCCTCATCGGCTTGGCGCCGGGGTCTAATCTTAATGATTAAGATTTTAAAGATTTTCATTTTCAAATTTAAAAATAAATAAACAAACAGCACTTTCGCGCTGGATAAAATCTATGAGGGTTTCCAGTCGCACGAAAGTCCACGTAACTACTTACCTATTAACACAACTATTTAATTAATTCTATTATAAATAAAGCTAAATGAACTATAATCTTTATATTAAACAGAAAAATAATAATGACTGAATTAAAAATAATAATAGACAAATAAAAATATACTAGAAAAAGAAAATAACAAATCCAGTCTCCATCACTTTTCAATACTCAACTCCCCCTTCCCCAACCTGCCCTCCCAGCCCAACCTTATCCCCTTTGCCCAATCTTACCTCCCCATCTCACCCTTTCTCCCCTATCACCCATAATCAAATTCAACAAATATCCCCCCAAAAATAATCTTTTAAATTCTTTTTAAACTGAGGTACGTGTTCCACCGCCCTAATATTCAATGGTAGCTCATTCCATACAGATGGACCATTGTCCATCTGTTTCAGATGGACATCGGACACAGATCCATCTGTGTCCATCTGTGTCCATGGTGTTTCATTGAAAACTAAGACCTGACACCACGACACAAATCAACAACTAAATTATCACTTTGCCTAGTTCCATAATTATGTCGGTCAATATTAATTTGGAAAAAAAACGTTTAAAAATATTAGGGGTTATTTATTTGATACATTTTATTTAACGCAAACCATCCCAAGTATTTCACGAAACAAACAAGTATCTCACACCCTAAAGAGGGGATACTATTGAACTAGGTTTAATGTATTCTCAGTAAAACAAACAAAAAAACCTTATAATTTGATTTTATGCTTCCATGCGCTTAAAATACCCAACTGCCGTCTGATGTGTTTATTAAAAACTAATAAATAACTAAAGATGAATACACTGAGATTTCTATTTTCTGGTCGTGTAAAATGTCCGTTCAAGTTTTTGATCAGTTTTTAAAGTTATCAAATAGTTTGTGTTAAGAAAAACTGGAAGTAAAAAGTGGAAGTAGGTTAGGTTAGGTTAGCTCTGGACATAGCTCTGGACAAGGTTCTGGTTAAACCAATCATACACTGAAACACAGATACTGCAGCCTGGTAATCTCTTATCTGACCTACATTAAGGAGCTTCAGGGACCTAAAGCGAGCACGGGTATCATGTAGATCCTGGACATACCTACCGATTGTTCTAACAGCTTTATTTTGTAACTGGTTGTCCTAGTAAATAAAGTTACAATGTGGATATCGAAGAAAATTTGTCTTAAAAAATTACCTTAAGTATCTCTTCTCCTGCCACGACTACTGCTACTTTTACTATCCCTACAAGTCCCATCACCATAGTTGCCAGGTTTTTGACAGAACGTATAGCTCAAACTGGAACAATCACCAGCCGAAAAATAGCGAACTCTATTATAACCTTATTATGCCGTATTATAGCTCTATTATGGTACAATCGGCATATCAGATAACCTACATATAAGTGTAGGTCAAAAGCAAAATAATAGCCCTGTGAAGGAACAAAAAGTACCACCCCTCCACGTCACGTATGCCGTCGTAAAATTGTCTAGTGCTTTATCGAAAGCACAAAATATATAAAAGCAAAAAGGCGAATTGTCCTTTATACACTCAGTTTATTGCATGCATATCTTATTGTAGCTTGCACCAGCTTTGTGTTATAAAAATAAAAATTCCAGAAACAGATGGACAGCCCCAAGGAAATTGTTTAGAGCCCTACTACAGTGCTCAATCCTGATTTACAAGCTTTTGAAAAATTTAAAAAATTGTGCTCAACGCAAATTTTTGTGATTAATTGCAATTAGTTAATGAATAAGCCTAAGCGCAGTTATTATTCTCTACTGAATGCCGTTTGGACAGCAAAATTAATTTTACGCGAGCAATTTCAAAATCATGGTTGCACCGGTAGCTGCAACCTAGTAAAGAGCTAACAACGGCCTATAGTAACCAAAAGTTAAAAAAACACGTTTCGAAAAAAAAGTCTTGTGAAAAAAAATTGCCATCTGAAACTGAATCAGGAATGGTAACTATTGTTTCGGTTAATCACCTGACACTCAAAATCATCTTAAAATTGCCATCTGACACTGATTCAGGACTGGTAAATATTATTTCGGTTTGTCTTAAAAGTAAAAGTTTATTGCCAAAAAAAAATTATGGTGATTTCGAAAAAGAGCCTGAAACCCCTCGAAAATGGCATCAGATCAAAATGAAAAATGTACCATTGGAATCAGCATAGTCGAAAACCTTGTGCAGGGAAATTACAGTCCCCCTTCTTGAACAACAAAGAAAATCGCTTTTTTGCATCGGCAGCACTGATCTGTCTCCCTTTTTTTCCTTTTTTTTCCACCAGGGCTAGCGAATGACTAGAACATCATAGAGAGATGTATAATGGCTCATTCGAAAGAGAATTAAATTTGTAAGCGCCCTGTTTGAGTGACCAAAAAGATTTGAGGGCAACTAGCCCTCCCTCCCTATAGGCTCCATCCCCCAAAGTCATCCAATCAAAATTTTGAGATAGCAATTTTGTTCATATAGTTCAAAGGTTTAGTATCTATGGCTTTAGTGACAATATGACCCTCCATAGTCCCTGGGGAAACGGCTGTACGTTCTATTGGCATCGGACGTATCGACATCACGCGTATCAGAATGGGTGTATTGCTATTGGGTGTTTTGGTATTGCCTGTATCTTAGATAAATTTTTAGTAGCTCATATAAAAGATATTGCTCATATATACGTCCTTCCTTCCTATAAATTGCACCATCAGTAAGTTCCAATAATGGTTGGAGCGGCAGCTGCAACCTAGTAAAGAGCGAACAAAAGCCCATAGTAACCAAAGTCAGAAAACGTGTTTTGACAAAAACTGCCTTGTGAAAAAAATTACCATCTGACATTAAATTAGGAATGGTAACTATTGCTTCAGTTAATCTTAAAAGTAAAAGTTTATTGCGAAAAAAATTATGGTGATTTCGAAGCCTGAAATCCCTTGAAAATGGCGTTAGATCAAAAGGAAAAGTGTTCGATTGCAATCAGCATGGTCCAAAACCTTATGTAAGATAATTACAGTCCCCCCCCCATTGAACACCAAGGAAAATCACTTTTTTGAATGGGTAGCACTGATGTCTACTTTTTTCTTCTTTTTTTGACCAGGGCTAACGAATGACCAGAACATCATAGAGAGATGTTTAATGGCCCATTAGAATGGAAATTAAATTTACTAGTGCCTTTTTTAAGGGACTAAAACGATTGGAGGGCAAATAGCCCCCCTCCGTACAGGCCCCCTCCCTCCAAAGTAGTCCTATAAAATTTTGAGACAGCCATTTTGTTTAACATAGTTCAAAGTTCCAATATATATGGTTTTGATGATGATAAGGTCCTCCATAGTCCCTAGGGAAGGGTTGTATGTGGTATCGGGCGTATCGATGTCGCGCGTATCAGTATCGGACGTATTGGTATCGCATGCATCGTATCGGGAATATCGGTATCAGTATCCGGCATTTTTTTCAGATATTTTCTAGGCTCATTTTTTAAAGCATGTCCCAGGAATGTACCATGGTTGCAGCGGTAGCTGAAACCTAGTAAAGAGCGAACCACAGCCATCAGTAACCAAAAGTTAAAAAAACGCGTTAAAAAAACTGCCTAGTGAAAAATTGCCATCTTATACCATCATGGTTGCAGCGGTAGCTGCAATTATCATGGTTGTAGCAGCAGCTACAACCTAGTAAAGAGCGAACCACAGCCCATTGTAACCAAAAGTTAAAAAACTGGTTTTGAAAAAAAATGTCTGGTGAAAAAAAAATTCCATCTGACACTACATGGAATTGTTGAAAGCTACCTAAAAGCTACCTAATGAAAAAAAATTGCCTTAAAAATTGCTTTCTACACGCGGTTTTTAACTTTGGGTTACTATGGGCTGTGGTTCGCTCTTTACAAGGCTACAGCTGCCGCTCCAACCATGATATTTAGTTTCTCCTAAAATGTAATCAAAACTAAGATAAGTCTACATACTTCAAGCATCCACTGAAACAGGTCAGTTCTTTTACTAAATCTTTACCTTTTTCATTACTATATGGCTCGTTTTTTCAGTTTTCTCTGTCTTTTTCACTTGATTTGGGAAAATTTGCTCCAGCTTTGACCCCCCCCCCACAGGATTTAAAAAAAATTAAGTCATTTGTCGGCACCAAAAGTGCCGTTTTTAGTGCCATTTGGAACTTGTTGATGGTTAAATTTATAGGAAGGACGTAAATATCAGCAATATCGTTTATATGAAAATATGTCTAAGATACCGATGACACCAATACGCCCAATAATGATACGTCCAAAAAAGTGATTTTCCTTGTTGTTTAAGGAGGGCGTCTGTAATTTCCCTGTACAATGTTTTCGACCATGCTGATTCCAATGGTACACTTTTCATTTTGATCTGACGCCCTTTTCGAGGGGCTTCAGGCTTTTTTCGAAATCACCATAAATTTCTTTTCGCAATACATTGTTACTTTTAAGATGAACCGAAATAAGTTACCATTCCTGAGTCAGTACCAGATGGAATTTTTATTTCACCAGACATTTTTTTTTTCAAAACTTGTTTTTTAACTTTTGGTTACTATGGGTTGTGGTTCGCTCTTTACAAGGTTGCAGCTGCTGCTGCAACCATGATAATTGCAGCTACCGCTGCAACCATGATGGTATAAGATGGCAATTTTTCACTAGGCAGTTTTTTTAACGCGTTTTTTTAACTTTTGGTTACTATTGGCTGTGGTTTACTCTTTACTAGGTTGCAGCTACCGCTGCAACCATGGTACCTTCCTGGGACATGCTTTAAAAAATGAGCCTAGAAAATAACTGTAAAATAGACATCAGTGCTACCCATGCAAAAAAGTGATTTTCCTTGGTGTTCAATGGGGGGACTGTAATTATCTTACATAAGGTTTTGGACCATGCTGATTGCAATCGAACACTTTTGCTTTTGATCTAACGCCATTTTCAAGGGATTTCAGGCTTCGAAATCACCATAAATTTTTTTTCGCAATAAACTTTTACTTTTAAGATTAACTGAAGCAATAGTTACCATTCCTGATTCAATGTCAGATGGTAATTTTTTTCACAAGGCAGTTTTTGTCAAAACACGTTTTCTGACTTTGGTTACTATGGGCTTTTGTTCGCTCTTTACTAGGTTGCAGCTGCCGCTCCAACCATTATTGGAACTTACTGATGGAGGAATTTATAGGAAGGAAGGACGCATATATGAGCAATATCTTTATATGAGCAACTAAAAATTTGCCTAGGATACAGGTAATACCAAAACGCCCAACAGCAACACGCTCATACCGATACGTGTTATATTGATTCGTTAGATGCCTATGCAGCGCAAATCCCTTTCTCCAAGAATTCTGGAGGGTCATATCATCTCTAAAAGCATAGATATTAAACCTTTGAACTATATGAACAAAATGGCTATCTCAAAATTTTGATTGGATGACTTTGCGGAGAGGGGGCCTGTAGGGAGGGACGGATAGTTGCACTCCAATCTTTTTGGTCACTCAAAAATGGCACTTACAAATTCAATTCTCTTTCCAGTAAGCCATTATACATCTTTATGATGTTCTGGTCATTCGCTAGCCCTGGTGGAAAAAAGAAAAAGAAAAAAGGGAGACATATCAGTGCTGACGATGCAAAAAAATAAGTTTGTTTCCTGTTCAAGGAGGGGGGCTTTAATTCTCCTGTATAAGGTTTTTAACTTTGCTGATTCCAATGCGACACTTTTCATTTTGATCTGATGCCATTTTCGAGGGGTTTCAGGCTCTTTTTCGAAATCACCATAAATTTTTTTGGCAATAAACTTTTACTTTTAAGACAAACCGAAATAATATTTACTGTTCCTGAATCAGTGTCAGATGGCAATTTTAAGATGATTTTAAGTGTCAGGTGATTAACCGAAACAATAGTTACCATTCCTGATTCAGTTTCAGATGGCAATTTTTTTTCACAAGACATTTTTTTTTCACAAGACATTTTTTTTGTCTTAAAAGTACAAGTTTATTGCGAAAAGGAATATATGGTGACTTCGAAAAAAAGCCTGAAGCCCCTCAAAAATGAAGTCAGATCAAAATCAAAACTGTACTATTGGAATCAGCATGGTCGAAAACCTGTTACAGGGAAATTACAGTCCCCCTCCTTGAACAACAAAAAATATAGCTTTTTTGCATCGGTAGCACTGATATGTCTCCCTTTTTTTATTCTTTCTTTTTTTTTCTAGGGGGGCTAGGGGTTGGCCAGAGCATCATAGAGAGATGCGTAATAGCTCATTCGAAAGGGAATTTCATTTGCAAGTACCCTTTTTAAGTGGCCAAAGAGATTGGAGGGCAACTAGCCCCCTTTCCCTTCAGGCCCCCTGTCTTCAAACGCATCCAATCAAAATTTTGAGAAAACCATCTTGTTTTACGTAGTTCAAATGTCCAATATCTTTTGTTTTAGTGATTCTTAATTGCTATTAAATTTAATTTTTTAAAAACAAAGGAAATCTATTTTGATATTAAAACAAAGAATTACAGATCTTTATCTTGTTAAAAAAAAAAAAACACGATTACTTTTCAGATAGTCCACTATTTTTCCAAATATGATGCGCTCATTTTTAAGAGAATATCACGTGAAGGCTCATTTTAAACCTATTTATTATATCTACGTGCTTTTTATCAATTTTACCATCCAGAAGGACCATATAGAACTAAAAACGGCACTTTTGGCACCACTTCTTAAGTGGAAGAGTTTGGAGGTATAAAACTGTACCATTGCAGTAATTATGGTTCAAAGCCCTTAACTGGAGGTTTATAAAACCCCTCAAATATAATCCCCCTCCAGACGCTCTTAGTAAGTTTCATAAATCGCCTACTCATCTTAGAAGTAAAAAATTATTGCGAAAAAAATTTAACTAAAACTAAAAACTTTTCAACTGAAAATCTACCAAAAATTATTCTTGAATGATCAACAGTTTTGAATTGAACCTTTAAACTTCATTCTGCGATGAAGCCTGTGTGCTAGTTCTAACGGCGGTAATTGAGGGGAAAGGGCGTTCTTTCATGGATGATGAACTTTATGTTATAGACTATAATTTGGTCTATGCTGTCAAGGTTGTTTGCATTATTTTCAATAGGTCCCTTACCTTCCATAGATCGGCGATAAATAAAAATTCTACTAGAAATCAGTTTTCAATTGAAACTAAGGAGTGCCATTAAAACTTAAAACGAACATATGTTATTCCGTATAAATAAAAAAGATCATGCCAGCGTTGTTTCTACATTAAATTTTAATCAAAAACGAACAAAGATTAATTTAAAAAAAAACAAAGCTTTTCCGAGGGAAGTAAAGAGCGAAGTTGAAACTTAAAACGGACAAAATTATTACTTCACAGCCTATCTAACATATATCAATGAAACTATTACAAATAAACCAACTAGTTATGTTTCCCTATGTTTCTAGGATTATAGAAAACTGGCGCTTTACTGAAAACACAAAAGTCAAGTATAAAAAACAGGAATATTGATTTGGGAGTCAAAAGTGAGTATGAAACCTGACAACAATTTGCAAAGGGGCGCCAATCCACAAAATTGTTCGATTGGGGTTAAGGCTTTTCGAAATCTATGGGGAGGAGGCAATTTTGATGTTTTTTCAATGGAAACACAAAACAAGGTTATTTTTACAATTTAGAGGAAGGGCGCAAGAAAATAAAGATGTACAGTTTTCGTACTTCAAGTCCTGGAAGGGTGGGGCATTTTTTTCAATAAACAGTATTTTTAAAATTGGTGTCCCTGCACACATAAGTCACTACTTTAGAAGATAATGTACTATAAATAGTGCAAATGTATTGCCTTTGGCAAGCTTGGCTATAATACAGTGGTGGATCCAGGGGAGCGAGGGGGGCGCACGCCCCCTAAAGTAGTGTAATTGACTTAATTAACGCAAGATTGCGTTAATTAAACCTGCTCCTGACGCAAGTCTATAGGTTTAACATATTTTGCCCCCCTAAGAAAATCCTGGATCCGCCCCTGCTATGATATTTCCCTCTTCAAACAAAATATTTGAAAGTAAAAATCACCCAATGAATATGACTCACACAATTGAATTGAAGATCAACTATTTGTAACGGGAAAGTGTTGAGCGTAATTCATCTCAGTATGGGCAGATGTTTGTGCTTATGGAAGCGAAAATGGAGTAAAAATTATCTGAAAATAATTAACCTACTTCTCAAGATGTTCAGTAACTCCTAAAGCATCTAAAACATTTTATTTTTTTCTATTTGCTGATTGCTATAATCAAAGTGAAACATATCACTAAAATGTAGTATGTGTGCAAATTAGATTAAGTGAAGGACAAAATTACCTTTTTGATTTGAAGTAATTTTTACAAAAGTAATAAAAAAAAATAAAGAAATAAATTATCGAGCGAATCAGCCAGATAAAGAAATAGTTTCGTGAAAGCATTTGCTACAAATTGGCAACCGCATGGAAAGGAGGTTGACCGCCCCACCTTGGAAGACCAAAAACCTACACACAGCGGTGTCAATTGAGGGGAAGGAAAAGGGTTATTGCCCCCTATATTATGAAAACCCACTTTTACTTAGGTATTTTCATATAAAATAGAAAAAGCCAAAGCTGCCACTCTAAGTTTTGAAAAATACTTGTTTGTACCTTCGTTAAAAAGTAAAAAACACATGCCCCCAATGTATTTTCTTAGTGGTTGCATATTGCCCTTCTTGGTCCCCAGCCCTCTAAGCTAAAATTATACGTTCACATGTCCCCTAAAAAAGCTACATGGAAGTTCCAACTTTATCCCCCAAACCACTCACAAGATATTGCAAATATATGTTTGGTAACCTGGCAAGACATAGTGTCTTTTGTTTACCTCGCTACTGAACCGTAAATGATGCGTCTGAAGAGACTATCTGCCTTGCAGATAAGAAAACGTATAGAGTCCCATAGCAGCTTATGGTGCAAGAACGCCTGGGCTGGCCGAAGATAAAAAAATAGATTCAACGCCATCCCACGACGCAAACTTTAAGTCCCCCGGCCGTTCGCCCTTCCTTCAACTACATTATCTCCAATTCTCAACCTTATTTCCACCCACATCTCGAATATGCTTGTCCAGTTTGGCACCCTGGTATTCGTGAAGAATCGAAAAAAATTGAATCTATCGAAAAAAGAGCCTTGCGAATAATTTTCAAAGAAGGCAAGGTGCCATACTCTGCTTCTAGAAGAGCTAGGTTAGAAACCCTTGAACGCCGGGGGGGTTACGTTGTCCCACCGTTTTACAAAAAATACAAAAACAAAACCTCGCACGGAAAGCATTTTCCCCAAACGTCACTTTCCCCATCCAGATTGTAGCCGCCTCGAGCTGTCTCTGGATCCATTTTTATTTTCCCCCCATTCGCTGCTTTACCTCCAGATATGAAAAAAAAACTTTGTCGCCTTCATTGCAGAAAAAATGAACAAGATATCCCGCTAGTTTCTCCTTTTTTTGTTGGATGCCGGTGCTGCCCAGTTTTTTTTAATTTTTTTGCTTGCCCCTCCCCCCTTTTTCTGTGTCTCTTTTAATTTTTTTAACGTACATTTATTTTATTTTTTAGTTTAATTTGACTAGTTTTTATCTTTCCAAGTTTTTAGTTGACATTTTACAGTTAAATTATTGACTTACAAATGATTACCGTATTCATTCTTTATTGCTGTTGTTTTGGTATTCTTTGCCAGTGTTCCAGATTTCGTGTTTTTTTTAATGATATTTTTTACTCCAAGGTCCGAATTCGGCTCTTCGAGGCTTGTGATAGTGTTTTTGTGAAATAAATATCTTATCTTTTTTTTATCATCCAAATTTTGCCCTGATATTGTATATGGTATTTTGATTATCTGGATGCACTTTGTGTCTTTTAATTTAGCTCTGCCCTCCCAACCTGAGTCACAATTCAACTTCTGCTCGTCCCTCACCCACAAAACCCTAAGTTGTAAGTTTCAATTTGACAACCTCCTGAGAGCTTACAGTGCATAACATGCTAGTGGAACGGAAATTAAAGCTGTCTAGTCCCATCTCTGAAAAATATAAATATATATAAAATGTAAATCCCCTTAGCCCACCCTTCCTTTCCTTTCTCCAAGAGTAGTTGAAGGTTTTAACTTCATGCCATATGTCACTGCCGGTATACTAAAGATATACAATTACGATTGCCCGGACACAAATAATGTCTTCCAATCTACCACTTCCCCATAAGTAAAATTTGGGGTCCAATTGTCCTCCCCCCACCATAAAAAAATCCTAAAATTTTCAACTGCTTCTCCCAAGCCCAAGCAATTCCAGAGACATTACAGATTAACCGAAAACTCTGGTGCAAGTAGCGTCTTTTGATTACTCGTGTATGCTTGTCGTTTTAAAGTATAACCGTAATAAAGTCTAGAAATCTTGACCTAGCAAATGATCCCTATGAGTTCCAAGCTGTTGGGACAACTATAACCAAACTTGGCTTACTTTTCTACTAAAGCCTATCTGTGAAAAAATCAAAATTTACGTGACTTAGGGCCATTGCCATTGCGTCTATGGATGAAACGCTTGAATCCGAACCATGCTTCTTATACGTTTTGTCTTTTTTGAACGAAATTACTATCTCACGAGTTTGATCCAATATCAACGGGATTATCGAGGGATTTGTTGCAGAAAGGGCACGAGAGGAAAGGTGGTTGCCATTCAACCACTTTCAGCCCTTAAAATGGGGACTGGAACCCCCAACTTTCAATCAAATTAGCCCCTTTCTCGTTTCTACGACCACTCTTTCCGTACAAAGAGATCAGAGAAGAAGCTGTTTAGACCCTTTTATCAGGGGCGTCGTTTGGAGGGGTCAAGGGGGCAGTCCCCCCAATAATGTGGAGAAAAAATTATTATATATACCACAATCAATAAATCTTGGTAAAATATTCCGTTTTAGCTTTGCGGACAATTGATTTCAGTATATTACGGAACTATTCAAATGCTTCTAGATTTGCATCACTCGGTCTGTTCTTAGACACTCTAGAGGTTCTGTTTCCCTTTTATTGACTTGAGGGTTTCAGATGTTGTCAGATGTTGTCCACACAGCGATGGGCGTTGATCTTTTTGAACGACTTAAAGGAGGTTTTCGACAATGAAACGTAAATTCCCCCTTAACGGTATAATAAAACTGGCCAAAAATCATGTTATAATTAACTAAATTAATATTTTCTGGCAATCCAAAACCCCACGATGATATAATCAAATCTACTTTTAGTCTATCCAGCTGCACTGGTGAGTAACAGAATCTCATTTTTTCATGGGGGACTGTTTTTTGAAGATTTCGGGAGTTTGAAGCAAAACTCCAACTGAGAAAGGGTAACTCCAACTGAGAAAGGGTCAGAAGTATTGGAAAGCAACACTTCATTCTTAATGGAGTGTAATGATAAAAATAACGTTGTCAATTAATGTTGCTGACTCGTTTGAAATGCGTGTCAGTATGTTTATACAAGGAGCTAATCCATACAAAATTACTAAATACAAGAGATCAGAAGCATGCCTAGATGACGTATCCCCAAGGTCAATGTTAAAATCACCCACCGATATAATTTCAGACTTTCCAGTATAAATGTTTCTAAGACCGTCGTAGATCATCTAAAATTCTTTCGTGGATCCGCTTGGAGATCGACACACTTTGCCAATTATTACCTTTTCCTTAGCGTTGATGGGGACTTCTATAAAATGCGACTCAAATACCTGTCCTTTATTTGTGCTTAAATTACATCTTAGGATGGCATGTAAATTATTCTGGACACGAAATCCCAGTCCACTTTTTTGGGCTGTCTTCCGGTAACTTTTTTGAGCTGGCCGGTAACTGTGGGGCACGAATTCTTCTGGAGTCCAAAATCTCAGCTCCTCCACAAACACACTATCAATAACTTTCATAAACATTCAAATTGGGGGCTCTACCTACCGGATTATTTATAATTCCATTAAAATTATCTCTCTGAAGTTCATATTCATTTAATTTCCCTTCTGTAATATTAGCGTTATTCCTCAATGAACAGACGATCTCAAACATAATTACCTACCAATGCAGGTGATGAAAAGACCACCCCGTATTCAGGAGAATAATCTAAGAGGCTTTGTCTTCTTTACGCTTCTTAGGACTTGGCTTTGCCTCTTTTTTCTCTAGACCCCAAAAAATAACCCAAAATTGTAGATAAAATAACCTAAGACAGTAAAAACTATCCGTTGTACATCAAAGTAAGAAAACATCAGACTGCTGTATCACGAACAAGACTTTATTAACGAGACTCAAATTCGAAAAAGATATAAAATTGATCCATATCACAAACTGGGGCTTAGTCAGTAGGGCGTTTTTCACTATGCTTTTTCGTGTGTTCCTCGGCCGTTTTCATATATTTCTTCTTATCCTTCATAATCTCTTCAGCAATCTCTGTTCTAAGAGGATGGTCAGCCTCCGGGTTATTTACAAGGTCATATAATGCATGTAGAACTGAAAGAAAAATTAATTTTTAAAGTACAAAAGATATTAAAAAAATTTTCCCCTTGGACCTATTTTAGGTCTATTGATGCCTACAAATCACGATTGTCTAAGATCTTTTGATGCCGTGCCACATTTTTATCAGTGTTACATTGAACAGTGAACAGTGATACAACTACATTGAACAGTGAAGATAATTAAGAAACAGCCACACATAAGAAGCAAGAATGATCCTTACACTATAAAAAATCCATGTTTCCACTTTGCAAAAAAAACTGTGTTGCTTTATATCTATGCTATTATGTGCTATATCTTATTTTTTTTCGTCCTATTTCGGAATGGGGTTAGTGATCACTCAATGTAGCTACAATTTTATTTTCATATTTCTACCTTAATATGTTCTCACTTCATTCTTCTGTTTATTTAAACCAACCCCTTCTGAAAAGCTTTGGTAAGCCATAGGACTTCGTATATCTTCCCTTAAAAAGCAAACTATACAGAGTCTTAAATTACATTAAATAAGCTATTTGATTATAATTATTTTATCGGCAAACAAAATCTAGTCCTTAGGGGGATCAAAACAAGGGGATTTTTAGGCCGCAGCTATTTTTCTAAGATCTTGGTAAATTTTGGAGAAATTCATTCCCCCAAACCATTTTTCCCACACCCCCCTCCCCCCAAAAAAAAATACAATCCTTATAAAAGTCTGGAAGTGGTAGAATGCGCTGTAAAAATACTGCTTGAATGATTGAAGTAGTTCTTCTATCAGACAGTTGGATGTAAAACTTTATTTCACTTTCCCATTTCAACAATATGTAACATATCTACCTTTCTACTAAATTTATTTACGGATTGTGAGTGCGTATCAAGGATGATACTCTTACTCAGCCTGATTCTGAAGAATCATAATATGTCTTTATCGACATTGTTGTTGGGTTCGAAGACTAAGGCCCTCGGGCACCACCTGGGACCCTTGAGATTACAATCCTGACTATATAGATTAGATGGATTAGGATTATCCTATATTTGGAATGAGGGGCTAGGACCCTCAGATCAGTGTGAGCCGTTTTTGGCTATGATTATAGAAAGAACAAAAGACCAGGAAGTCCAAATGTGGACCCAGGCAGTTAAAACATCTGAAACATTGAAGTTTTATTCCCACGTAAAAGAGATATTTGGATTTGAATATTATTTTAAACTAGGATTAACGGGGGAGACATTGAGGACTTGGTTTCGGATCCGAGCGAATTGCCTGCCACTAAAAAATAGAAAAAGAGTATTTGAAAGAAAAAGGGTGGCCACAGATAGCGGATTACTCTTGCCCCAGATGTAACCTAGGTATTGAGGATGTGGCCCATATTCTCACCGAGTGCCAGCAACTTTCTCTATTAAGGGAAAAGTATTTTGAGGGAAGAAAGAACTTGGAGTTCCCAGGGATCCTTAAAACGACAGTAAAAAGGATAATCAGGCAGTTATGTAAATATGTAAATGAAGCATTGACATCAATGAGAGAAACTTGATATTTTTGTTATTTTTTTGCTGAGTGAAATTAAAAATATTGTTCTTTATGGCCTGTTTTTTTGGCTTATAATAAATTATTATTATTATTGTTATTATTATAATAACAAAAATGTAAAACTGAATGCGACTATGAACATTTGACTAGAGCAGATTTAATCTCTATTTTGACATTTTTGCCATTCGACATAATATATCTGTAAGTGTGAGGGGGAGTTACTGTCAGCTTCAACGGCCGTTCCTTAAGTAATCCTGGCATAAAAGACGCATAGTATTTTTATACATCAAAAGAACTGGCTTTTCATACTGATTTCAAATAAATAAAATTCATTAAGTTTAACGTTACCCAACAAAAGCTACGAGCCTGAATTAATTTGCTTGATTTACAATAAAGGAGGAAAATACCCAAAAAAGTCAGGCGATTTCAACAAAAATCACATCAACACATTCAAAATATCAGAGAACCCTGCTATAGAGGATTTGAGCTCCTATCTATAAAGATGCGGTATTTTGTGCTTTTTGGGAGAAGGAAGATCCTTGTCACTTTAATATTCATGTACAAGCTTAAACCGCTTAAACAGCATATAATCTATTTTAATTTGGACTAGTTTTAGTGGTCCTTGTCGCCTTAATATTTATGTTACAGCTTAAACTACTTAAACCGTTAAATTTATTTCGGTTTGCACTAGTTTAAGTAGTCCTTGTCCCTTAAATATTCATGTTCGAGCTTAAACCGCTTAAACAGCTTAAATTTATTTTGATTTGGATTAGTTTAAGTAGTCCTATCCCTTTTATATTTATGTTACAGCTTAGATCGCTTAAATTTATATCGATTTGGACTAGTCTTAGTAGTCCTTGTCCCTTTGATATTTATTTTACAGCTCAAATTTTGGTATTTGGCATTACTTTTAACTTTCCACTTCATTTTTACTTATTATATTATCTTCTCTCACACTTTTTCACATTTATTTCGAAAATGAACTACAAACAATTGTCAAATCAATCGTTGAAGAAGATTTATTCTACCTAAGATCCTTTTAAATAATGGTACCAATTCACGGAAATGTAGCAGAGAGGGCAAGGCATTTTTATTCTATTTCTTTTAATAAGGATACAAAAAAAGAATTTTTTTTAAAATCAGGGTAGGAGGGAATCTTTTTTTTTATTCTATTACTTTTTATTATTATTCTTACATAGGGTGGGTTCCAGAACTCAATTATCATTAATGAATTTTTTTTTCGTTCCAAAACAACAAATAACACAAAATTAAAAACGGTTTGTATTAGTATAAGTGAGGAGCGGACTACAATGTCAGCCCCTTTGATATATCTTGATCACTTTACTGGCATTTTTAGCCCCCTAACTTACTGAATGGAAAGTAACTCTTTTTACCTACAGAATGGTAAGCAACTCTTGTTACTTACCATTTTAGGCTGAAAGTAGTGACAAATAAGAATCATTTAAAGACCAACACGGATTGGTAGATATTGATACTTTTAAATGATGAAATAAAAAAACAAGTTTTTTTTTACTGAAAGTAAGGACTCTGTTCACAACTGTTTGACTCTGTCTCACAACTTTTTTTTTAAAACAATAAAAAACTTTAGCGTAAAGAGCGAGGCGTTGAGGAGGGGACAGCCCCTTTCATATACGGAATAATTTCTGTTCGTTTTAAGTTTTAATGTTGCTCCTTACTTTCAGTTCAAAAAACTTGTTTTTTTTTTAATTTAATTTCTGATCGTCTTTTTACCTACAGAATGGTAAGTAACTCTTGTTACTTACCATTTTAGGCTGAAAGTAGCGACAAATAAGGATCATTTAAAGACCAACACGGATTGGTAGATATTGATACTTTTCAATGATTAAATAAAAAAAACAAGTTTTTTTTTGACTGAAAGTAAGGACGACATTAAAACTTAAAACGAACAGAAATTATTCTGTATATGAAAGGGGCTGTCCCATCCTCAACGCCTCGCTCTTTACGCTAAAGTTTTTTATTGTTTGAAAAAAAATAGAGTTGTAAGAAAGTCAAACTTTAGCGTAAAGAGGGAGGCATTGAGGAGGGGACAGCCCCTTTCATATACGGAATCATTTCTGGTCGTTTTAAGTTTTAACGTCGTTCCTTACTTTCAGTTAAAAAAACTTTTTTTTTTATTTAATTTTTGAACGTTTTTGAATTAATGCATGTTTTGATTTTGACGCACCGTATATGTATAATTAAAACAAAATTTGCATATTGGTTTTACTTTTATTTGGTTAAATGACTTTCTCGAAACTTGTTTAATTTTATTTACGAACGTTTTTATTAGTAATAAATATACGTAACTTACGAATTAACTTACGTAACGAACTTCTATATTCATAGATTTTTAATACGTATATTAGGGGGTTCGCCCCCTAGTCAATACCTTGCTCTTTAAGCTAAAGTTCGTATTTTGTTCCAATTCTTTAAAAATGACCCATTAATCACAAAGGCCGTTAATTAGAATAAATAGCTCTTATAACAGTACTAAAAAATCTTTGGCTTAAAGAGCGTGGTATTTACTAGGGGATGAAACCAATCATATATGTACTAATTTCAGATCGTTTTAAGTTTTGATGTTGCTCCTTACTTTCAGTTGAAAAACTTGTTTTTTTTTTATTTAATTACTGATCATTTTCTTTAATAATGCTGGGAAATCCGGCGCCCCCTTCATAGCAATGTCCCTTCCCCCATGGAAACTTCTTTCACGGAAAGATCCTCCCCTATAACCCCCGACCCCCCCCCCTTACACCTACCAGAAAAAAATCCCCCCTGAAAACGTCTGTATACTTCCCAATAACCAATACTAAATGTTAACATTGGGTAAAGTTCATAACTTTCAACTTTCCCCCCGGGGACTCCGGGGGATTAATTCATCCTAAAAGACATAGTTATCCTATTTTCGACCATGCTGAACAAAATGGCTATCTCAAAGTTTTGATCAGGTGACTGGGAAAAAATGAGCGTGGGAGGGGGCCTAGTTGCCCTCCATTTTTTTTTTGGTCACTTAAAAAGGGCACTAGAACTTTTAATTTCCGTTCCAATGGGCCCTCCCACGATAGTCTAGGGCCACTGGGTCGATACGATCACCCCTTTCAGCCTATTTCAGTTTATTTGAATCTTCGATATGCAATGACCTAAATTATAATACATTTGATATGACACGGATTAAACATATTTTAAATACTTAAACATATTTTTGAATATGCAGGATATTTATCGTCGTTCTATTCTCCACCAGACGAGTGAGATAGTTAACTTTTTTCTAAATATTATATTGGAATAATCTGTGTTTTCATTTGTTTTTGTCTTCACTTTCCTTAAATAGCTCTTTCAATCTATGCGTATTGCATACAAAATGTTATGCAAATAAGCAACTAATTCTAACCCCCTTGTCAATGCTTTCTCACCTGACCATTTAATTATTAAAAAATTTACTGAATAAAAAAGAAAAACCAAACAATTTTTTTTTTAGCAAATTTGTCAGAGAAATTTCTTAGATGGCGTCACTTGAAAAAAAAAATGGAAATAAACCGTAATAGTAGTTCAACTAGTTCTTAGACAAACTATAAGTTCTAAAGAAAACGCTGAAATTTGAAATTTTGGAACAGGTCATCGACGCATAGTCTTTCAGCTCTGAGTCAAAACCGTAGGGAAACAAATATCCACCAACCTAAAGACCTATTCCTCGGTGACGTTAAAACTGGCTGGCAAAGCACAGAACTAATCTCTGCCAAGTTCGTAATAGCCATTATTATCGTTATTCAGCGTTAATCAACATAAAGACCTATTCCTCGGTGATGTCAAAACTGGCTGGCAAAGCACGGAACTAATCTCTGCCAAGTTCGTAATAGCCATTATTATCGTTATTCAGCGTTAATCAACATAAAGACATATTCCTCGGTGACGTTAAAACTGGCTGGCAAAGCACGGAACTAATCTGTGCCAAGTTCGTAATAGCCATTATTATCGTTATTCAGCGTTAATCAACATAAAGGCCTATTCCTCGGTGATGTTAAAACTGGCTGGCAAAGCACGGAACTAATCTCTGCCAAGTTCGTAATAGCCATTATTATCGTTATTCAGCGTTAATCAACATAAAGACATATTCCTCGGTGACGTTAAAACTGGCTGGCAAAGCACGGAACTAATCTGTGCCAAGTTCGTAATAGCCATTATTATCGTTATTCAGCGTTAATCAACATAAAGACCTATTCCTCGGTGACGTTAAAACTGGCTGGCAAAGCACGGAACTAATCTGTGCCAAGTTCGTAATAGCCATTATTATCGTTATTCAGCGTTAATCAAAATAAAGACCTATTCCTCGGTGATGTCAAAACTGGCTGGCAAAGCACGGAACTAATCTCTGCCAAGTTCGTAATAGCCATTATTATCGTTATTCAGCGTTAATCAACATAAAGACATATTCCTCGGTGACGTTAAAACTGGCTGGCAAAGCACGGAACTAATCTGTGCCAAGTTCGTAATAGCCATTATTATCGTTATTCAGCGTTAATCAACATAAAGACCTATTCCTCGGTGATGTCAAAACTGGCTGGCAAAGCACGGAACTAATCTCTGCCAAGTTCGTAATAGCCATTATTATCGTTATTCAGCGTTAATCAACATAAAAGGCCTATTCCTCGGTGATGTTAAAACTGGCTGGCAAAGCACGGAACTAATCTCTGCCAAGTTCGTAATAGCCATTATTATCGTTATTCAGCGTTAATCAACATAAAGACATATTCCTCGGTGACGTTAAAACTGGCTGGCAAAGCACGGAACAAATTTCTGCGAAGTTCGTAACAGCCCATTCGTAATAAAATTGTGTATAAGAATAATATTTAGAAGTAACTTATTTAGTATTAATCCTTATTTTCTAAGTAATTTAAAAGAGGTGGGGAGGACGCAAATAGCGCCATTAAATAATAATATTACGAACAAACATTTGAAATATCACCCTTCTTAAACTAACCCTTCTCAAAATATTATCGACATTAGAAACAAAACCCTTCAGTTGTTTTTTTTCTATTATTCCATTGGGATATAGCGGAATAAATATTCGCTTACGCTAAGACATATATCCTAAGGATGTCCGGGAAGCGAAGAGAAATCAAAATGTGTAAAACTACCCTATTTGTAATGAAATCTTACATTGTTCTTTTATTTATTTAGTATTTGTACTTAGTATAAGTATAAGTTTATTTTATAAATTTTATTTAATTTATCTATTTTTTAATAATAAATAAATTTATTTAATATAATAATTTAATAAATGTATATATATAATAAATAAATCAAATAAATTTATTATTAATTAAATAAATTTATTAGTATAATAAAATAACAATAAATAAATTTAATTTATTAGTATAAATTTAGTATTTAGTATAAATTTATGTAGTATTTGTTAAATAGTTGAAAGGGGTTGAGGTGGGAGGGAGAACTGGAATTTATACCTTAAACCACAACGTGGAAATTTTACGGAAAAATTCAGGAATATCTTTTCTAGCCTAACGCGTTACCTATGCAATCTATTTTATTTAAACAAATTTTTTTTTTTTTAAAAATAAAAAAAATTTTTTTTAATTTTACTAAACAAATTTATTTTGCATTTTTTTGTTAATTTTTTTACTAGACAAATTGACTGTGGGGGTGGGACTGAGGGAGGGGAGGGAGGAGAACTGGGATATTTCCTATAAATCATATCATGAATATTTAAGGCAGTAAGTTTGAAGAGCAATAAGCTTCAATAGAAAACCTTCAATAATTTTTCCAGAACGAGGAAGTGAAACAAATATTCGCTAGCATGAGGACATATTTTATGAACGACATAAAAATCTGAATTTGACTCCTAGTACCTCGCTTAAGGTCTGTTTTTTTTTCATCATGTATAAATTCTCGGACAAACAAGATGCCTCCCCCCCCTGACATGACCTTGAATATACCTAGTTATTAACATAAATAAAGCGTCGTTTTTGCAAGTGGAACGCTTTAAAAGAAAGTCTTTTGTTTCTAAAAAAACACAAAGAATTGAGTTAAGGAATTTGACTCATTTTTGAATTGATTTAAGGAGTCAGCATTGAGTTAAGGAATTCCTTGAGTTTGAATTTAACTCAAGGAACATTCATGGATTCTCGAGAAAAATATTTTTTCTAATTTTTAGTAAATTTTGAAAACGACTTTATTTCTTTCTTTTTCTTAATTTATATAAAAAATAAAAGGTTAAACAAAACAAAAGATAAAAAAAATAGCAACAAAACTTTAAATAATAATGCGAATATTTCGACTCCACGTCCGGGAGCGTTTTTCAAAAAAAGGAAAAAGAAACAATTAAAGAAACAAATCATCTAAAGAAAACGAAAACTAACACACAAGAGAAAAAAAAGGAACAAACGACGAATATATATATATATATATATATATATATATAATATATATATATATATATATATATATATATGTATGTATATAAATTTAGAATATGTATTTGTGTTTAAATAGGTACTCAGCAGGGGTGTTTTTCAAAATCAAATTTCTTAGTTGTAGTTCTATTTGAATGTTATGTAAATTCGTTTTTTGGTATTTTTTTATTTCTTTTGTTGTATTTTATATATATATATATATATATATATATATATATATATATATATATATATATATATATATATATATATATATATATATATATATATATATATATATATTTCACATAAATTATTTTGGAATCTCAGCCTTCTTTTAGTAAAAAAAAAAATGATTTAATTTTTTCTAAGATTAAAATTTATCTTATCTAAGATTCAGACCTCATTTATCACGACCACAGGCAAGTATTCTCACTCCTGCGCTGTCAGGTCTTCTACAATAGTGTTTATTTTATCCTTTTTGCTGTGCCCCATTTAGGGTTTAATATCAGTCTGAAAGTTCATACAAATTTAGCAGCAAAATATTGGTTGTCATGCATTTTGAAACTCTCCAACTTACGCAAAAGGCTTTCAACCTTCAGGGGTCTTTAATTTCAGTCAGCAGACGGTTAACGAAAAATATTAAGGGGGCTGGAAGGGGAGCTATATGAGAGGGGGAATTTTATATTAAATTATTACTGCCATAGTACTGCCAGTACTGCCATGGTACTGCCATGGGAAGTGCATATACTGGTAAAACCTAGAAGTAATTGAACAAAATAATTTAAAAAAAAAATTTGAAAAAATTGGATGTAGTTAAAAAATTACAAAAAAGACGAGCAGAAAAACGAGTTTAAAAGCTATTGCAAACAACTACGGTATAATGGATTCGGTTCGTAAATAAGACGAATACTTGTACATTAGCTTACACCTAATTGAGATTGGTTCTGGCCTTTCTTGCACTCAGGGCAAAATCTTGGTTTACCCCCTCCCTGATTACCATATTTTCTACGCTTTCTTTCGTTTCACTTTTTAATAATTGGTTTCTTTTTTTATATATTTCTTTCTCCTCTGCGCTATTTTCTGTTTTTCAAAGCCGTCCACCAGTGGCGGTTTTGGCCTCTCTTGCAAAATCTGATTACCGCCCCTCCCAAAAATGTTTACGCTAAATTTTAACAAAATTTTCCATTTATTTAAACCTGACGATTCTTATTTTAGTCTCTGCAAAATTATTAATTATCTCGTTAGATTAGGTGATGAAGATACGGAAAAAAATTAAAATTTCGGATTCAATTACCTTATATTTACTGCCAACTGTGCTCTCTACATTATTTTGATAAAAATGAAATTTCAAAAATTGCAAATAACCGCTAGATTATTTATTTGAAATTTTGCGCCCTTAAAATTTCTGCACCAGGGGCGTGTTCCCTCTGCCCCTCCTCCTAAAACCGCCTCTGTATTCCACTGAAGACGTCTTCATAGAAGTGTTGGTCCAAATATCCGTATCTTTCCCAATTTGTTGACGGGCCATAGATTTCACTTCACTACACTGTTTTCGTTTTCAGTGTCTTGTCAAATTGCTTGTATCAACTATTATGTCAAAATGTGCTATGTCGGATTTTCACGTTTCATTGTTATGTCAATTTTTTTCCATTATTACATAATTATTATGCTGGAATGTTTATGAATTTGCTTTCAGACTATATACATTCCTACTTTTTACTCGTTTTTGTTTCCATTATCATGTAGAATTGTGCTATTGTGTCGATTGTTACGTCTAAATTAGTTATGACAAATTTTCATGTTTCACTGTTATGTTTATTTTCATTATTATTCCATTGCTATTCCATGCTACGATGAAATGTTTCTGAATTTGTTTACAGGCTATAAATTTTCCTTCTTTCCTTATTTTGCCTTTCCTTTCCTTCGGCTTATTTTTGTTTCCGTTGTTTCTTCAATCCCACGTAGTCTTAGAACTTTCTTTCAATAATAACGTTTCCACACTTAACGCTACAGACTTGATACTTCCAAATGCTATGAGTATGGGCAGTGGGTGTAAGGTACATTATACCCGTTGGTATAAGATACCAACAGATACCTTATACATTACCAACTTAAAGTTGAAGAAATAATTAAGCTAAAACCAAGCTTTCTTTGTCATTTGGTTGAGCCTCATTGGTAAATTAAATAACGGGTTCAGCAATAAAGTGGAACAATTTCATTTTTGTAGGGTTATCTATATGACGTATTATTATCTATATGACGTCATGACATCATACAAAATTGACTAGTAGGGGCTAGAACCTGGTCTTATTATATTATAAATATTAACATATAATATATAACATGATTAATTTAAAGATTTCACCTTGTTCAATTTTTGTCGCTGGCTTCCAATTTGAAGGTTCGGCTACCGGCAAACAGACATATCCTTTTTCGTCAATGTTTGGGTGATAAATTTTGGTCTTGAATAAGATCCTTGGAGGTTTAAATGGGTATTCTTGAGGAAACGTCAGCTCAATTCTAAATGCACCTTTGTTGTATGGAGGATGGTCCTGAAAAAGAAGAGCATTTGATGAGTGACAAGCTGGGAAAGACCAAGGTCAAGGGAGCAAAAAGCCGACCTATGACCAGTGGCAGATCCTGAGTTGGAGGGAGGGGGTTATTGATATGGATGCACTTTTACCTACTTTCCTAAAAAATTTTATGAGTACAGTACAGAACTATCAACCAAAAAAAAGTTCTCAAAAATCTAGCCAAAGAGTCTGAAGCCAAAAAAACACAACTAGACCCACCCAAAAATTCTAGATCCATCGCTGCCAACTTGGCTCTAAGAAAAGAGCAGGGTTTTTACATCGTGGCGTCAAAATGAAGGGGGATATCTTGTACTTTCATACTTTTGAAGGAAAACGGAAATCAGTTTTAAGGTTTCTGTGGCAATACCGTTTGTAACAGAAATCTCACCCGAGGCGGATCTACGGAGGACACCCCTTGGCTTGGGCGCAATTTAAATATATATTTCATCAAGTCTTTCTTTATATAAGCCCGTCGAGCGAAAAAACAATATATATAGATAGAACAACATTAAGAAATCTGACTATCAAAAAAAAAAAACAAATAAAACAGCACATAAAAAAAAAAAAAAAAAAAAAAAAAAAAAACACCCACACACCCTCTTCGAAATCCCACATCCAATACTGCCCATTCAGCCCTCTAAAAAAAAGAGAAGGTTTCTATATCAGCACAATAAAGATGAATGAATATATCTCGTGCTTTCACAATTTAATAGGAGAGAGGAAATTACTTTTAGTAGGCTTATTTAATCTTAATTTAAAAAATTTTATTTATAAATTGAAAACTGAAATTAAAAAAAGCTAAAAATTCAATTTAATTAATTTAATTGGTTAATTAATTGAATAAATAATTTAAAATTAGTTTTTATTAGTTAAAATCAGCTTTTTGTGGGAACAGTCTTCGTGACAGGAACCTCTCCTCTGTCGTGGACCTAAGGGACCAACCCCCTATTTTGAGTGTAGTTTTCACTTACTTTACCTGTCCAGTAAACAAAGATAAAATAAAATAAAGAACAAAGTCAAAAATACAACTGATGAATCTCTTAAGCCAAAATAATTCACACCACCCTTCCTGAAATCCTTGAAAACACGAACGAACATGTAGAAAAAGGTTGTTAATCTTTGTGCGGGAGTAGTCTTTGTTCAAGAACTTAAATATGAAACATAGTTACAAATTGTGGCCAATGAACATGACTTCCATTTTAATTATTTTCAAACAAGATTTTTTTTTGTATAATATTAAAACTATGACGATTATCAACTGAAAAAAGGAAGTCATTTGAAGAAGAAGAAGAAGATTTAAGTTATTTCGAAAAAGATTTCTGAAAAGCCCGCCTGCTGTTAAATAGAAGAAGAAGAAGAAAGATTTAAGGGCGTGTTCCCGGTCCAAAATGCAAATTAATTCGTATTTACTTCAAATTTAATACGAATTGACTGCGAACCTGGAACGGTTTATTAACTATTTTCCACCATTTTCCCTGCACAAGGGCTCATATTCCTCATACTCATTAGTTTGGTCATTTGCCTCATTTGTCCCATTTTTCCCACTCTGATGATGAAGGTACAAAAGTTTGTTCCGTAAAGGTGCTAGTTAACCATATTCGTTAAAATTTAATTTGAATTTAATCTTCAATCGTACCGGCTGATAATTCACTCTTGCCTAGGACGAAATATAACAGTTTTATTAAATATTATTAACTTTTCGTCGGACTGGGAACACGCCTTAAGCTATTCCAACTGAAAAAGCAAGTTATTTGGAAATCAACCATGCTTACTTTGTCCTCATCAACATAATTTGTCAATAAAATGGCATTAGAAACTGTGTCTCAGATATAATTCTTCAATATTTTCAGAAATAGTATTCATTTCATCAAGTTCTGGATTCATAAAATAAAATAAAACGCTGCTTTGTAGGTCTGTTTTATAGAATCAGATCAAATCATTTTATTCTAAAAAAAAAACTTTAATGGTTGGTTATTACCAAACCACGGTTTGCGTCATACGGTTTGAGTCAATAAAACATAGTTTTGAAAGGAAAAGGGTGGCCTCAGATACTTATCCCAGATGCAATACAGGAGTTGAGGATGTGACACACATTCAGGTTGAGTGTCAGCAGCTTTCTGATTTAAGAAGTAAATTTTTTGAATGTGATACCCGTAAGTTCTCGGAGATCCTGCAGACAACTTTAAAAAGGACAATCATCCAGGTTTGTAAACATGTTAATGAAGTGATAAAGAAAGGAAAGTAACACTTTTATTTGTGGGGGGGGGGGAGATGATTATTATTTATGTTATTTTTTTTGTGATGTGTATTATAGAATACTATGTTGTATGACCTTGTTAGGTTTATAATGAGAAAAAAAATTGTATGCATGATATTGATGGGGTAAGGAAAGGAGAGTAATTTAAGTTCTTTTCGTTATTGTCGTTTTTGCCGGGAGAGGAGAATAGATTTATGTTACTACGTTGTGACTTAAATAATCGAATATTGTGTTGTATAGCCTTGCTTGGTTTAATAATAAATCTATCTATCTGTCATGCAGATAAAAAAAACGAACAAATACACAGTTTATCGAAGGTTAACATTGAACTCATGCACGAAACTAGGAACACATGTCCTTTCATACCACATACGTTTCGCGTTTATTTATGTCAGTTTGGGACTGACCCCGCGAAAACCCTCAGAAGTTGTTTGGAGATAAAATTTTAAGAAAGGATATCACAATGTTTATGGGTATATAGACAATTTTTTCCAAAATCCATGCTCAGCTTCAGACTTCAAATGAGTTTGATAATTTGGGTTTGGCAGTAAAACCGAAAAGCAAGAAATAGTTTCCATTGGTGGCCTAGATACACTTCCTGTCTTCTTGCAAATGTTGGTCTGACAGCTTCCTGCTAGTTGCGAATATCAGGTGAAAAGCTAAGCTGGCTTCGTTAATTCGCTTGCGAATATGCACTTCGATATTTCCCCAAAGTCCAATTTAGTTACAATTTAGGGTAGATTTCAAGAAGAAACAAAATTAATAAAATTATTTCAAAATTGAATTTAAATAGGCTAAAGAGAATAATTCTTTAGCTAAATAAGTAATAAAGCTAAAGAGTTTTAACGTGACAATTTTCATGTGACATTGTTGTAAATTTAGACACAAAGTACCAAATTCTCTCACGTAACGTCAATATTTATTCATGCAAAAGACATCAAATTTTTCTACGCAACTTAGCTATTTATTTAGAGGAAGATACGTCATTTTTTTTTCATTGACGTCGCTGTTTATCTGAATAGAAGTCGTCAAAATTTTCGCGCGACGTTACTGTTTATTTAGAACAAAAAAGTAAAATTTTTTCACGGAAAATCGCTATTTATTTGAACGGAAGATTTTTCCCCCTCCAAAATCGCTACTTATTTAAACAAAAAAAAAAACTAATTTTGCATCGTTGCTCTTTGTTTGGACAAAGTACGTCATTTTTCTTCAAATGACGTCACTATTTATTTAGACAAGATGTCCACGTGACGTCACTATTCATTTAGAATTTTTTTTCTTGTGAAATTGCTATTTTATTAGACGCCGAGTTTTTTCACTCAACATTGCTCTTTTTTTTAGACAGAATACGCTAATTTTTTTCGAACGACACCACTATTCATTAAGACAAAAGACGTAATTTTTTTTACACAATTACAATATTTAAATTCTAGTAGATTAGATAATCTAAATTGGACTTCCAAAACTCTTTACAGAAAATTTCTTGATGAAAGAAAAAAAAACTTCATTTGAAAGTCCGTCCAAACAAGACACCCAATTTCAACATTTATCCAGGACAGAAGTGAGCCAAATATTCGCTAACTCGAAAATATTTATTCGTCAGACGATATGATATACGGCTTCTACACTCCTTTTAGGTTATAACTCTAAATTTGTGGCAATATGCAGTTGTATGAATTAAAAAAAAATTAATTGTTCTTGTTGATTTTGACAAACAGACTATACCCTTTCGCATGCCGTGTAGTTCTTGATGTGTCTTATTTCAAAAATAATAAGAAAAAAACAGCGAAGATTCTCGAGAGCCATGGCTGGCGCAAAGGACGTCAAAGCGACATTTCAGTTGCTGTATATCCGTCTTTTTTTACAGGGACAAGTAGCAAGCCCGTTGCCCAACCTTCCCGCAGCGGGGATAGATCCCTCGGTCCCGTACTGCCAAATAGAGCAACCCTCAAATTAATGCACCTTTTCAAATACAGTTGTTCGAGCCTCTGGCGGGACAATCAATTGATTCTGGCGGCACTTGGCAATATAGGTCCCCGGGTTAAATCCCAGCTATTGGAAAGCCGACGCGAGGATCTTAATAGTCAATAAGCTCTGTTAATCCATAGACCGAACTAGATACACTTGTACTTTTCCAAAAAAAAGATCTCTTAAGAAGTCTAGCCACCGTGTTTACAAGAATCGTCGGTAGCGGTTGCATTCATTTCTAGTGGAATGAAAGAATTATGTGTGTATAAATTCTTTCTCCAGTGGAAAGTCTTACCGGTAAAAGTAATCCATTCCACACCAGCAAATTTTCTTCACTGACCTGAATGTCACGAAAGAACTTCAATCCTGTGCTTTTAATATCTTGTAATTCCTGTAAGAAAAAGATGGAGAAGAAAAGACAACCAACAGACTGCAGCTAACTACAGACTACAGACTGCAGGCAGCAGACTGCAGTTAACAAATAAAAAAATTTATACATCCTTATCCATGACGTTATTTATACGTCATGGATAGGCAGTGTGGTCTTTGGAAACACCTAAATATATAATATATAAGTTTCCTTGACCTGTTGCCATGTATAACCTTAGATTTCCTCAATAGTTCATATAGATTTTAACATTGTAATTTCAATCATGGGCCACAACATAGGGCATATGTAATTTTTTTCAAATAAATATAATAGTTCATTTTTTGCAAGATCTCAGTTCAAAATTGAAATTATGCCAGAAACAATCTATTGTACCAGAGACAATCTGCTTATTCAGGCTATTTTTAGGGATTGCAGTGATATTTAGAAATTATTAAGATGTGGGTTTTATTTATTTGTTTTCTTTATATGTCGTGTTTAATTTAGCTTTACTCATTTTTTTTCCCCGTTTATAAAGGCTCCCAGACGTGGAGTCAAAATATTCGGATCTCTATTATTTAAAGTTTGTGTTTTTTTTCTTTTTGTTCCACTGCTTCATTTAATTATTATACCTGTTTTTCTCTCAATATTTTCATTTACTAAATCCTATAAGAAAAATGGAGAGTTAACCATATTTAATTAATTTTTATGTTTTTATACAGATACTTATATATATTCAGATATTTATACTGCAAGAGATGCTGCTACTACAACTAACAACTTATTACAGCACCAAACCATCTGAGGTTGCACATACTCCTTCTCTGTTGTAATGTATTCGAAGCTTCACTCTTTACCCCGTCGCATGAAGTTGCAATTTTCTCTAAATCCGCGTAACCTCTTCCCTCCCCATTTGTGGACCACCTGCTTTTCGTTTGGGCCTAAACGGATGGTCGAACAGGACGATCTCTGGCAATCTGTCATCCTTCATCCACAAAGCGTGTCCCATCTCAACCTTAGTCACATTATAGCCCTAGAAAGCGGGATAGAACTATATTTTTTTTTACAGCTTGTTGTTTGATATATGGTCAGTCAAAAAGGTCTATTTGTAGACAAATCCTCTAAACAACGAACAAATATCCCTCCGTCTTCCAACGTGCTTGATACCAAACATTCAATGAATGAAAAATACTGAATAATTTTTGTTTTCACTGAATGAATGCATTGAATTAAAAATTGGAGCATTGAATAAATGAACTGAAGGAGTGAATTTTATTTGAAAAAAGGAATGAATGAATTTTATTCATTGAATGAGGCACTGTTAGATGATTGGTGACCATTATCAGCAATTGTAAAAGATTGATTATTTAGTTTTATACTCTAAACCAAATCCTGAAAGGAGAATCAATTTTTCGACAAATTAAGATAAAATTTACATAATATATACTATATATATATATATATATATATATATATATATATATATATATATATATATATATATATATATATATATATATATATATATATATATATATATATATATATATAAAACAATTTTATTTTATTATAATCATATAATAAAATATTATAATTATATTATAACAATTATTATACATGCTACCCCCTAGATTTCAAAATTAACCTTTTGTTGGGGGTATCTTCATTGAAAATGGCTTTTTTAGTATTTGCACTGAAAAAATTAAAATAAACAGCAAGATTGCCCCCCCCCCCTAAACTGTCATCAATTGACACCACTGGAAACAATGTACTTAGTAAAAGTACATTTGTTTAAACGAAACCATGGCTGTTGTTCAAGGCTGTCTCCAGGATGGATGGGAAGGGGGTAATGGGTTTGACCCCTCTTCAGAAATGTTTGCTCAACTTGTAGAACGTAACAAAAATGCATTATATAGGCTGGTTGACATAACAGTTTCCCTGTCAGATTAGTTAGTTGGCTTTTGGATGTTCACAAAATAATATGTGTCTTTTTTTCTTTGCTTAAAGATGAGCAATAAACCTCATTTTCGGTTGCAAGCATCAGCAGCTTGCTGAATACATCCTTACTAATTCAAAAATTTCGGAATATATTTGGAAGGAGGAATGGGCAAGGGCACATCCAGGATTTTCGTTTTTTTTTGGGGGGGGGAGGGGGTACAATTAAAGACTATAAAAAAACGCATCAAAAATTTGTTTATATACATTTTTCCGATTCGGAAAAATATCCCCGGGGGGTGAAATCCAATGCCTCCCCTCCCTGATTATGGCCATGGGAACGGGACTTTGAATTTTGAGGGAAAGAAAAAAGCAATAATGTCACTGGTCCTCACAAAACACTATGTTTTTTTTGTATCAGGCATCTGACAGGTTGTTTCTTCTTCATCTTCATAAGGTAAGAAGACCACAAACTTCTGTAATAATAAAACTCATTAAACATATTAAAAATTGACACCAACTTACTTTTGAAAGTCGTCTTGACACTGCCATGATTATAAATAAGTCCTTTATTTGGAGGAATTTTTCGGTACAGAAATATCTGAAACAAAATTATGAGTTAGTACATACTTTGTTTACATGTAAATATATATATATATATATATATATATATATATATATATATATATATATATATATATATATATATATATATATATATATGCTTATATAAAAAAAGAACCACAGAATTTCAAGACTAAGACAGAAACGAAGACTAGGGCAGGTCTACTATCAGTGAAGGCTTAAAGATACAAACAAAAAACAGAAAATTTTACTAAATGTTTGTGAGCCTTATTTTGAAGGTGTAATTATTTTAGCAATGATTGCACAGCCAAGGAGATTGCACAGTGTCTGTCACATGTCTGCAAACTTCTGCAGCTCAGACTTTATATATGTATATCCATTGTAGTGCATAATTTTTGTGCAAATAATTTATGTCTGCTATTCTGATGAATTTGCATCAACCCAAAATACAGACCCCATCTTAAATGCATATGGGCTAGGGCTATAACTGTTCTAGGGTTGGTTGTGTTTCAGACAAAATGTATTACAGCCCCCTCTTTCCTTGTCTCACATATAAGCAAATAAAACCCAAATCAAAGTGAAAAATTATAGCTTGCATTGGATGCCCCCCCCCACCCTGAACACTTCTGGGGCCATACAGCCCATGTAGCTTAAAAGGCATTAAATTACAACTCTGCTCACAGAGACAACACCACCTCGTTTTCTCAATACAATTTTACCCTCAGATGAGCCTAATAATATTAGGTCTTTGCCTGAAGTACAAGGACATCAAAATAAAACATTTTTGCCCCCTGTACTCTTCTTAGGTCTATTCATAATTGAAAATCCTAATTTTCTAACATTATCCTTTGGGTTGTATAAAAATTTGGAAGATTTTAGAGGAGTGTCTCAATTTTGTCAGTGTTGTCAAACCAAATCATGAAAATAAACAAGTAAAACTAATTCCTCAAATTTGACAATGCTTTTTGTCTGTAAATTTTAACATTACCTCTGTTCATTTCCATAGACAAAGACACCTTCAAAAACAGAGCATCTTCTTAAGCTGGTTGTTGCAATATGTTTTTGGCTTACTTTTTGATAATTTTTCCTACTATTCTTGTCAAACTCTACTCCTATATCAAATGAAAAAAAAGGTTTTTCAACTGAAAGTAAGGAGCAATATTAAAACTTAAATCAAACTAAAATTATTACAAATACAAGGGGGGTTGCCCCCTCCTCAACACCTTGCTCTTTACACCAAAGTTTAAATTTTGTCATAATTCTTTAAAAACAACTCCTGAAACACAAGGATCATTTAATTAGAATAAGTAACTTTTTAAAAAATGCCAAAAAACTTTAGTGTGAAGAGCGAGGTGTTGAGGAGAGGGCAACCCCCCTTGTATACGTAATAATTTCTGTTTGTTTTAAGCTTTAATATTACTCTCTACTTTCAGTTGAAAAAACTTTTATTTAATATAGGAGTAGAGTTTGAAAAGAGTAATAGAAAGCAGGCTCATTACTAGCCAAAATGCCTGGAGAGGGGGAGCAAGAGGTTTTACTTTCTATGGAGCTCTCTGAATACCATCTTGTTCGATGTGTTTTTCTTCTCATGCAGGACAGTGAGTGTTTCAGCAGTACACCACTTTTTTGTACCTTTTTTTTCTCTTTCCAAGGACTTAAGCAGTAACATCTTGTATAATATGCTTGATCATCAACCATTTATTCTCTATGACTTCTTCTGGACTCTCATTTTCTTGCTGTGTTTGTTTCAGGGCTAGAAAATGGATCCTCAACTCCATGTCAAACTCAGCCCTGACTTTTGGGATTTCGATTTTCTCAGTGTTCTATCTAGGGGGTAGTCTAACCTTTTTATGGTTTGATAGCTTCTGCTTTAATGTGGCAGCAAGAAGGAAATGGTCTGAGCCCTTCTTTGACCTGGTGTTGGCTCCTCTGAACACTCAACAGTTGCAGAGATGAATCCAGGAACAAAAATATTTTCCAGGAAGGTATTGTGTAGCTACCTTGTCTACCCCTATCTCATTTCTGAGGATTATAAGATTACATAGACTACATCACAGGCAGGAGCATAGCTAAAGTATTTTTATTGGGGGGAGAGGGGGTACAATTAAAGTAAATGTTATTCAAGCAGTAGTGAAGAAAAGTAACTATTTAGCAAACATGCTACTTGGTGAATTTAAAAACATTACACAATACATTATAAACAATAAACACAGAATAAACAGTCATAAGTATAAGTGCTTGGCTTTTACTAAAACTGTCAGCAATGAGCACCTGCAGATAACAGTAGCATAGTGTAAACAAGCTTTCAGGAGGGGTAAGGGTAAATGGCATATGCACTAGGCTTTTTTCAGCCAGATTCATGCCTAATGTTGCAGTACATATCTCCCCTCCACTTCCCCCAACCCCCATGCCCAGCACAGGCTGCTCAATCTCATAACTGAACCTAGCTCTATTCTAATAGGGTAAAGGTACCAATGATTTTACAGTTTTTGTAAAAAAAAAACAACAGTTTTCCTACTCCAGAAGTCCTAATTTAAAGACTTTTGGTTTGAAAAGGGTTTCAGTATGTAGGAAAAACATCTAGGAATCTAACTGTTTGATGAGAAGTTTGAACTTTTATCTGAAAAGGGTACAAAACTCTGATTTTCCAAAATTAGAGCATTTTCACCTACAAATTTGACAAAACAAAAAAGTTACCTGTTTTCAACGCAAGTCAGAACACAATTCGACAATTGTTGAAATACTTGGGGAATACTTGTGGGCGGAACCTGGTCTATTCAACACATGTCAAAATACTTGGGGAATACCTATGGGTGGAACCTGGTGTATTTGACACATATATTCTTGTTTCTTTGGGTTTTTTTTTTCAACTTCATTTAATGTGTAAAAGTATAAAACACTATTCAAAAGTAGAAGTAATAAAATTAACAAAATTGTTTCAAATATATAGCATTTGGTATAAAAAAATTGGTTTACAAATTTTTAATATACAGTATTAAATACAAATAGTATTTAGTATAACAAATTTAGTATAGCAAAATTGTTTCACTAGGAAACAAGGTCTAGAAAAACAGGAGTGAATTTCAAGAAATTTGAGAAGTTTATTGTCATTATATTTGATTTAATGGATTTTATTTTCATATGAAGATTCTTAGGTTTATCCAAAACACAGCTTAGGATTTTTTTTTTGAGGGGGGGGGTCACTTCTGATATTTCTATGACATGGTTTTTGGCGTTTACCCCCCCCCCCCCCAGAAAATAAAATTTTCCAAATTTCATTTTTTTTTAGCTTCATGGATAAGTGCTACGGAAAGGGAAAAATGACTTCCATGTGAACATCAGCAATTTTTGGTAGTAGGGGACACCCTTAAATTCGACAGCTTTATTTTTGTCAGTGAACCCTAGAATTTTAACACCTATTATTTCTCATTTGTTTTAAACGTTTAGTGAAATTTGGACAGAGCCACCTATATTTTGACAGGACCTGTCGCTGTCTGCCAAAAATTTCTACAAGGTTAGTTCGAGGTATTTAGAAGAGAAATAAATCAATTCATAGAAACTATTGTTTACATTTGAATTTGACTGAAGGAACATTTTTAGTGTGCCTGGTAATCCACTACATTAAACAAGAATTGTTGACACTTAGGCCTAGTTTTGACAATGTAAAATTTGTTGCCTTTCTAATTTAATTTTATCAAGAAAAAGCTAATGTGACTAGAATTCAGATAAAATCAGATGTATCTTGATGCATTGGTGCTAATCCCAACTTTTTTTTTGAAATAAATAGCCAAGTGACCACAGTTTGAACATTACATCCATAAAAAATTGTCAGAAGCTCCTTTCTTGTCAAAAACAGAAAACTGACTGAATTAAATGTTCTTTTCTTATCTGGGTGTACTGGATATTGTGTCAACATTTCCTATCATTGAAATACAAAAACGACTTCAAGAGATGGCACTCCAAGTCACAGCTAAGCAGAGTTAATCCATTTTGAAGGAAAATTCTGACAGGGGTTCCAAAATTGCACTGTAAAATCATCAGTACCTTTGCCCTAGCTCAAGATATTGTGCTATTCATTTGCTTGTAATTTGAATGGATATTGACTCTGTAAGATTTAATTTGTTGTGGTAAACTTTTAATTTACATGATTTATTGAAATATTAGTTTTGATTTTGTATTAATTTGATTTGTTTGTGGGTTAGCACAATGCAATTTTAGGTAATTTAAGTGTACCTAAATTTGAAAAATGTTACCCAGTCTTTGACATGGAATCTTAAATTTAGATCAAGGCATCTAACTCATAGACAGATTCTATCATAGATACATTCAATACAAGACAAGGTCATAAGGGTCATAAGGGTAAGTTTTGTTCAAGTTTAAACATATGAGAAAACTTTTCCTAGTTTGCAGTCAGCCAATCCTAACTAGCCCAGTCTTGACTATCTTCATCATGTCTAAGATTACAAACCTACTGTCCATGTTTATGAAAGGTACATTTTAATGTATCATTAACAATACATTTTAATTTAATGACTTTTGGTAATAATTTTTTTCTGGTCAATAATAAGGAATGGAGTCACTTTACAGGACCCTTTAAGGGTTCAAAATAAATCCACAATAGAAGAAATTAGTAGGTTATATTTGCAAAGAGCATAAAACGATGCATTTATTGGTGTGCTCACATCTTACATAACTAAGTAATAAATAAAAAATAAATAAAAATAAATAAATAATAAAAAACACTCTAAGTTTAGCTGTAATTCTTTTTTAATGTTTCCTTCAAATGTGCCCTTCTCCTTAAGGTTTAGATAATACTAGGTTCTTCATTCAAAGGTTGTTCAATTATATTAATTGCTGTGATCATAATTGCATCTGAGCCCCCTCCCCTAATGAGGCCAGATATGGCCCTAGGATATACAGAGTCTTTAGATTTTGTGGGTTTTCCATTAGCTTTTGTGCTTATTTTTCATAAAAATTTGGTCCATAATACCAAATAAAGCAAATCTTAAAAAAAGGGCAGTTTATTTACAGCCTGGGGTTATTTCTGGTCTAAAATTCTAGTCTATGAGCTCTTCTAAAGGAAACACTATAATATAAAATTAGCAATGCTTTCTGATTCCCTAATCAACCTTATTTCCAAATATAATTGTAAATATTGAGACAGTGTGTCCTATTCCCTCTAATGGGGCCAGATATAGTCCTAAACTATATACTTGCCTTGCATTAAGCAGTATTCAAATGTAATTCCAGCAAGACTTTCATGCATAGACATGTATTCCTGGCCATGTATTGTTTAAGAATGGAAGTTCAGCCAAACGTGCTTGTGGCTGATGAGCTGGTAAGAAGAGATGAAAATGCCTACTGGTCAAAGCTGGCCACAGGCCTAGAAGAGACGCAGCTAGAAATGAGACCCATAAACAATATAGGATCCTTGGATAGCTGAACTTGAAAAAGAAAAGGAATACCACCACAGAAAATGTGAAAAGATCAGATAGGACTATCCTCACAGGATGACTAGAAAGAATGAACTGATGGAAAGAACACTTCAAGGATAAGTTAAACAGGAGAGGCCAGGCTACACCACAAACTTCCTCCATGCATTTGACAGCCAAAATATACAACCAGCAGCTCCATCACTTGTGGATCAGTATTTTTGCAATGTATCTCTACCTTCAATGGAAGTCAGAAATGCCATGAAGTCTTTCAAAAACATAAAGCCCTGGGTGAGGACTCCCTACCAACAGAAATATACAAAGCAAGTCTGGAGCTTCTTTGAAGCCCTAACAAACCTACTTGGCAGTCTGGGACACTGCATATGTTTCCCAAAACTGGCAAAGTGCAACTATGATCCCTATATTCAAGAAATGAGATGAAGGAGACTGTAAAAATTACCAGGGAGTCCCACTAATAGACATAGCTGGGAAGATTTTTGCAATAGTTTTAGTGATCTGCTTTAGAAAGGAGTGAGAGGAACAGGCAAGGAAGAACCAGGCAGGTTTCTGCCCTGGAATGGGGTGTGTAAATCATATCTTTACCCTGCAACTTCTTCTTCACTAACATTTCATTCATGGATTGGATACCTTTGCTGTCTTTCTTGACTTCATTGCTGCATTTGACTTAATATTAAGACCCTTGTGACAAATCATGCTTGAAGATGGTGTTCCAACAAAAATAGTCTATCTGCTAAGAGCATACTATGAGAATACCCTGAGTAATGTACCAATATATGGTCAGCTAATGGAACTATTTGTGATAGCATATGGCATCCTTTAAGGATGTCCAGCATTGCCAATTCCTTTCAACTATATTATAGATTGGTTCATGCAAAATGCATTGAAAGAAGATGATGGTGTTGCCTTTTCAGCAAAAGAAAAAATTACTGAGATTGAAAATGGTAATCTACTTGCAGACTCCACTCAGAAAGCACAAAATATGAAAGAAAGAGTAGCAAAGATGGCTAGTGAGACATGACTCCAATCAGTATCCCTTAAACAAAGTATCTTTCAACCAAAGAGAACACTTCTATATACATCATGGGCAGGGGCAAATCTCTAGCATTTTTTTTTTTTGGGGGGGGGGGGGGCAGGAGGGGTACATATCTGGATACTCAAAGGGCATGGACTGTATAATATTTTTTTCTCCACATTATTGGGGGGGGGGGCAACTGCCACCAACAAACAAGGCTCCTGATCATGGGAGAACCTATTGAGAAGGTGGAAGAGTTCAAATACCTAGGGTCATCAATAAATGCTAAAGGTGGAGCCACTAGTGAGATTCAAGGCAGGATTAGCAAAGCTTGGTCTGTCTTTGACCACCTCTGCAAATGACTTTGGACTAGAAGGGAAATCAAACTTGTGATGAAGCTCAGGATCTACTCAGCATGTATGTATTCAATTTTGTCAATCAGCTTGACACTTTTGACCAAAAATATCTATCAGCTATTAGCAACATACAGCTGGTCCAAAGAATCAGCACGCAAGAGCTGATGAATACATATAGACAAAAGTATGATGTTTCCACCATGATCAAGAAAAGACATCTCAAGTGGCTAAGTCACATAATGAGGCACCCAGAAGAGACCCTGACATGACAGGTACTACTAGGAGCCCCTGCTTCCTCATGTAAGAAAAACCCAGGTGGCCAGGTCAAATCTTGGCATAATGTTGTCAGAAAGGATGTCAATCCACTTGGGGGATTCCAAAAGCATGGTCACAAGTGGGACAAGGCATGGCTGGAGTTTCTTTGACCACTCACAGAAGACAGGACCCAATGGAAGCATTGGGTCTAGCAGCTCCTTTGTGCTGAGTTGGTCTGAATAGCCTGTGTCTTGTCTTAAGTAAGTAGCTAGGCTAATTTTCAAGACAGCCTAGCAAGAAGACAGTGAACTAGAATTTTAACTTATATGGATTCTGTCCATAATTTTAAGAGACAACAGTTCATAAAAACAGTGCATAAACTACAGCTCACAAAATACCCTATACCTACAGAAGGAATTGAAGGAATCTTAAACATTTGTGTAACCCACCAATAATGGCTTCAAGTCTAGCCTAGCCTATCTAAGGAGTGCATAAACATTGAATTATTTGGTACTAATTTAATGGTTTACCTACCTCAGAAGGAGACACTTTCAGAAACAATTCTTACTTCATAAGATGTAAAAAAATTGTAGGCCTATTTAACATATAGACTATTCTGGACATTCCCATTTTTGTATTCTTCTAAGAAAGTTTTATTAGAGGTAGTGACAGTGGAAACAATAATGAAGCCACTCATAGGCACCCATAACAGGGGGCACCTGCCCCCCCTGGCTGAATGATGCTGCCTTATTATTATATTTTTGTTCTGAGACTTCTATTATATAGCATTAAAAGTGCCAATTAGACAAGGTTTGCCCCCCACCCTCTGGAATTCAGCATATGGGCAACCATAAAGCCAATCCTTTTGGCCAACTATCTAGGGTTAAACAGAAAGCAGGGGTGGGAGTATACCATAAAGAAAGATTTAAAGGAAATGGGAACTTCCTGGGAGGGTGTAAAGTGGGAGACTTTGAATAGATTGGTATGGAGGAGTAGCATATGTAGCTGTGTTGGCCATTGGTGGCTTTGTGCTGTGGTGAGGTGCTAGTAGTAGCATTCTAACAAGCACTGGGTTTTCACTCCTATTGTATTTTCACTATTATTAGGCTAGTTTATTTGTCTAGTCATTTTTAATTGTCTAGTAAAAAATAATGACAATTTGCTTTTTTCTTAGCAAGTTTAAGTGGTTTATAAAAATTTAGTGATTCTTTTGCTTTATTAGCAAATTTTTCTAGTATCACAAGTTAAATAGCCCAAAAACTCAAGTTTGACAAGATAATATGCACACAAGCAAGTATATATTGCTGGAGTTTCTTTGGTCAGTCACAGAAGACAGAACTTAATGGAACCATTGGGTCCAGCAGCTTCTTTTTGCTGAGTTGGTCTGAATAGCCTATGTCTTGTCTTGAGTAAGTAACTAGGCTAATTTTCAAGACAGTCTAGTGAGAAGACAGGGAACTAGAATTTTATCTTATATGGTTTCTGTCTATTAATAAACCTTTAACAGACAACACTTCATAAAAAACAGTGAATACAAACAGCTCACAAAATACCCTAGACCTACTGAAGGAATTGAAGGAGTCTTAAACATTTGTGTAACCTACCAATAACTGCTTCAAGTCTAGCTTAATTTAAGCTGTTACATTATATTCACCTAGAGAGTATGCTAATTGCTTTAAGTTGAATTTAAGGATGAAATTAATGCAATTTCAGTGGATACACTAGGGCTGGGCACAATTTCCAAAAAAAGTATCTTCTGTGGTCTAGCCTATCTAAGGAGTGCATAAACATTGGATTATCTGATACTAACTTAGGCTAATGGTTTACCCACCTCAGAAGGAAACACGGTAAAATTCTACTTTAGCTACTTTTGACTATCTTGGAAAGGGCTCATGTTAGGAAAATGAAACTTTCAGGGATGGGTCTACAGGCTAAAGTATGTCCTGGGAAGGTATTTTGAAGTACCTACCTCCACTCCTGCTCCTTCTAAAGGGTCCTGACCTTTGATGACCTTTAAAAATGTGTATTATAAAAATGAAACTTGCACAATAAATCCACTGCTGAAAGGAAGCCCAACAAAATTGTTTTCAGTTTCACAACTTTGCTCAGTCCTAACTTATGAATTCCTAAAAATATACAAAACTATTTACCAAATTTCGAAAAAAAAACATTGATATTGCTTGAAATTCTAGCCTACTCAAATAACAGGAATTGCATCTTGAGAACTAAAGCCAGAGAAAAAGAATCTGAAAACTGAAAATTAAGGTAAAATGTTGTTTTGTCAAACTTTCAATAGGTATAGACCTGTCATGTAGGGAAATTTCAGGACCTTCTAGAAGGAGAAGGAGTGGAGGTAGGTACTTCAAAATATGTTCCCGGGACATACTTTAGCCTGTAGACCCATCCCTGGAAGATTCATTTTTCTAACCTAACCACTTTCTAAGATAGCCAAAAGTAGCTGAAGTAGAATTTTAGGTAAATATTTACCAAATCATATTATTGAGTAACAACTAAAGTGAATAGGCCTATACCACTTGACACCTTTTTTTATGCTGATTATGAATATAATAATTATTTCTATTTGAAATAAATTTTAGCCCCCCCTAAATATACCAGTTCAGGGTATATATTTCTACATTGGGGGGGGGGTAAAGTTTAAACTTACCTCCCATTTACATCAGAAATAAAATTTGCCCCCACCCCCCCTAATGTAGAAATATAGGTCAATATATACCAAATCATATTATTTAGTTTCAAATAAAGTGAATACACCATTCAATGCCTTTTTTTATGCTGATTACAAATATAATAAGCATTTCTATTGGAAATGAATTTCAGCCCCTCCCCCTATATAGGCTATACCTAACCCAACCTAACCTAACCCGGAATTGGCATATATAGGGATGGGTGGGGGGGCTGAAATTCATTTCCAATAGAAATGCTTATTATATTCGTAATCAGCATAAAAAAAGGAATCGAATGGTGTATTCACTTTAGTCCTAACTCAATAATATGATTTGGTATATATTGACTGAAATATATACCCTGAATTGGCATACATAGTGGGGGGGGGGCTAAAATTCATTTCCAATAGAAATGATTATTAGGCCTATAGGCTATTCATAATCAGCATAAAAATACATCAAATGGTATAGCCTATTCACTTTAGTTGTTACTCAATAATATGATTTGGTAAATATTTACTGAATTTTACTGTCAATAATATGAATAACAAAAAATTTACCCAAAATACCTTCCCGGGACATAGCCCACTTTAGCCTGTAGACCTATCCCTGAAAGTTTCATTTTCCTAACCTCTTTCCAAGATAGCCAAAAGTAGCTAAAGCAGAATTTTACCAGAAACAACTCTTAGGCTACTTCATAAGACACAGAAAAATTGTAGGCCTATAGACTAGGGTAAAAGACCTCTTTTTGGGAAAGATCACTTTTCTTTGGCATTCTGGAAAAATAGCAATGGGTTTTTGGACCACCCCCTTTTCCTATAACATGAAGCAGTGACAAGAACCCTGCCTTCTTGATCAAATTTTCACCCATGATTTGTCAGCATAAATTGAAAATGTGGTCTCTGTTTTGAAAAGCAATTGAAAAGAAAAACTATATTTGAATATTTGTGATTTATAGAATAGGCTAAATATCAAGCAATAAAAGTTATTGCTAGAATCAGTTATCTGATATAGCAATAACTTTATCTGATATATGAATAAAAGTTATCTGATATATTTCTAGAATCAGAAGAAAATCAGCTTTCTGTTAATATATGAATAAAACTGAAACATTAAAAGGATATATACATCAAAATAGGATAATTGGTATTTCCAAAAAGAGGTCCCTGCAGTTAAGTCAATAAACTAATAGGCTAGTTTCAAGTGGTTGATCTTAAATAATCTGAATAATAACCATATTGATGCATAGCTTAGGCTTTTAGCTATTCATTAATATACCTAATCTTTCTAAATTCCTCTTTGGTAACAAGATGTGAGGGTTTTAGTTTTACATAATTTTGCTCAATTGGATACTGGTTTTTTACCCTATTCTGAATATTGCCATTTTTGTATTCTTCTAAGAAAGTTTTATTAAAGGTAGTGACACTGGGAAGAATTATGAAGCCAATATTTCAACTTACTCTGTATCTGGAAAAAACTAAAAAAGCTCAATGAAACAAATCTATCAAATATTTTTCTTTTCTTTCTTCCACGAAGAGCAAATAAATCTTCGTTTTTGAGACGCATTCTAGCAGGAGGTGAAGGATGACAGATTCCCGAAGTTTGTCCTTTTTGGCCAACCGTCTTGGGCTAAACAAAAAGCAGGGGCGGGAGGATGTCATAAAGAAAGATTTAAAGGAAATGGGAACTTCCTGGGAGAGTGTAAAGGGGGAGACTTTGAATAGATTGGTATGGAGGAGGAGCGTACGTAGCTGTGTCGGCCTTGGGCGGCTTTGTGCTGCGGCGAGTTGTTAGTAGTATTGTAACAAGCGCTGGGTTTTACTCAAGTTTGACAAGATAATATGCACACAAGCAAGTATATATTGCTATAAAGGATGCGTTTTATTTTTCTCTTCTCTGAAATATACGTTTCGTGTAGTGCGTAATGCTCATGTGTTTTTCAGCTATTTTCTTGCCACTAAGGTGATACCATTTGACAACAAAATATTAAACAGAAAATAGTTCAGTAATGTCAAATTTATATATGAATTAAGTATTGGATAGGCATACACATACGAAGGGGGCTAGAGCTGCCTATTTAGCATGCACGCTGTTTCCCTCTGGACAAAAATATGAAAAAGTCAAAGATGCACCGATAAAAAATTTATTAGAATCAGATCATAGAAAATCCCAGTGATTTGAACGAACACTTTCAAAGGTAGCTCTGTCTTTTGAATCCGACAATTTTGATGACTGGAAATTCTTCTTTACTAAGGAACCCTATGGTTCCTGGAACCATTGTTTTAAAAGGGTTGAGATAAAAAATCCATAAACAACTCTTTTTTCTGGAGCTAGGAGACAATTGCGCGAAATGGATGAGAGGTATAAAAGCCTTGCCAGAGAAATAAAGCTATTTCTAGGAAGTGACCCATATCCTGTAAAAATGATTATTACTACATAAATTAGCTTTGACCTAGATCCTGAAAATTAACAAACCATACAATTAATTAAACTCGGTTGTGTCTTCGGTAAAATAAAGAATTGACTATCCAGTACCATTCAAAAATTATCCAGTACTTTTCAAAGCATTCTTTTTAAGTCGCAGGTGTCAATTAGGGAGGGGGAGGAGGTAATTTTCCTTATAAATCTTTTAGCCCCTTTATTTTGAAAAATGCCGTTTATTGGTATTTCATGAAAAAATACCTAGGTAAAATTCTAGTTTAGCTACTTTTTACTATCTTAGAAAAGGGTTAGGTAAGGAAGATGAAACTCTAAGTAATGAATACAGGGCCAAAAACATACTCTGTATGAGCTGAGTCTCTCAACTGAAAAGATCAAATTTTGAACCTAATTGGATTATCTTTTGTACTGTGTTGGATTGTGCAATTGACTTTTGATGAGAAAATCCAGCCGATTTAATTGTGAGGAAACGCTCACTTCATAAAAAGTAACTTATTATTTATCATAGTGAATAATTTAGTTATATAACTGAATATAAATTGATTATTACCATCAGCAAACCCTCTTGGATATTGTGCCAGTGATAAACCTAATTAACATTGAATATATTAGTGTTGTCACTGATTGCAAAATTGTCACATTTATTTTCTGTCAAGTGACCTTGAATTTAAAACTGTAACCTGGTGTGAATTCGTGAATATGAAGTTTCTCGTTGGTCGGAATAAATTTCGAGAAAAAGCAGCCCCTAAGACTACCACCCGAAAATGATACTTCCACTGACCCTTGGCTAGTCGCCATTCCAGCCTACTTATAAGACTCTTCCTAGAATTCCCCCCTCCCAACTACACGGTCCAATACAGTAAGCCACATGTCAGGCATTCAGGCCTTAGCCGAAATTAACTCTATGAAAGAGGTGAGACGCCTGGCAAAAAGAGGGAAAAAGATGAAACTTGCTTGCCATTGATAGTGCAATCCCTCCCTTCAAGTGTCACCTGGTGCTGTAACCTGGTGTAAATTCGTGAATCTGAAGTGTCTCATGGGTCGGAATAAATTTCGAGAAAAAGCAGCCCCTAAGACTACCACCCGAAAAGGATACTTCCACTAACCCTTGGCTAGTCGCCATTCCAACCTACTTCTAAAACTTTTCCTAGAATTCCCTTCCTCCCAACTAGTCGGTCCAATACAGTAAGCCAAATGTCAGGCATTCAGGCCTTAGCCAAAATTAACTCTATGAAAGAGGTGAGACGCCTGGCAAAAAGAGGGAAAAAGATGAAACTTGCTTGCCATTGATAGTGCAATCCCTCCCTTCAAGTGTCCCAGAAACTAATACTACCGATTACCCCAATTATTATACTGTCTCAATTAAGAAAACCCGTGGCCAACCCTTTTCAAAAGATCGAATAATGCAAATTAGGAAAGCTGTCTTTCTGATCGCCAAGGTAAATTTTGAACTTGATTTCAAGCAGGACGAGTCTATTGACAGTTACTTTACGTCTCCTTAGGCGGCAGACCATGTCCTGTCAAAATCCAAAGAAATAATTCTTGATGGCTCGAGAATTTTAGCCACAAAAAAGATGTGGAAAAGTTACACAGGTATGTGCTGTATGGTGTTGATACCAATGTAAAAGTGGAGGAAATACAAACTGAACTAATAGATTCTTCAGACCTTCTCATCAATCCTTCAACTGCAATAAGGCTAAGTTTAAACAAATAAGGAGTCCTTCACCCAAGCCGTTCAATACTCATTTCCTGCAAAGTTGAGCTAAACATAGAAATATTGTTGTACGGTATGTCTCTTTTTTTTTTACAAGATTTATAAGCATAAGCCCCTACAATGCTCCACTTGTCTGGCCCATGGCTACAGCAACAAACATTGTAAAGATTCTCATCCGTCTTGCCAATTGCGCAATTAGTGACTGCCCTGAGTCAGACCTTTTCTGCAGAAATTGTAACCGTAAGGAACACATAGCCCTTCAAAAACAATCTTGTCCGGCTCACCAAAAGCGAGTTGTAATCCTTAGAACATCAGATAAAATGAACTTACCCTACTCAGTTGTAGCTGCAAGAATCCCTCGACAACCCAAACCCCCTCGGCCCAGTAGAAGCCAAGCAACAGTTGCTGTAGAAGAAGCAAAGGCACTATCATTTCCAAAAAAGGCAAACAATGTTCATAACCAAGGTTCTAGTCAACCTCCCCATCCCTTACCTAAGTTTACTTCAACATTCTGCCCTCCAAAAGACTCATCTAAAAGTAGCCAAGAATGGCAAAGGCTTACAACTTATCTCATAGTCAGTCACCGCAATGAGGTTAGCAATGAACCTGAGGAAACCAAAAATATTCTCAAGAAGAAAGCTATCACTAAATTTCTAGGTGATGACATCTTACAAACAGCTATAGCTCAACTATCTTCTATCAAAAAGGATATAGATTCCAGATCGAAGCTAGTTAAGCCTGTAGACTCTACTGCAAATCAAATTAATACAGTCTCTAACAAAGCCAATACCCCCGAGACGGTAGTCAGTGCCACTGCCCTAATCAAAGGCAAGAAATCTAAGAAAACAAAGGCAAACTTTCCATCCCAGTCCAAAATTAGCATTAATGATATTGCGTCGGCTGCAGAAGAATCCTAATTTTTAAACCAAGGAAATGATGAAATCTCAGACCATGATGGATAAATATCCACAATGGAAAAATGTGTATTATGCAAGATTTTACGTTTCTCACGAATTTATCAATGTGCAATAATGTTATTTTTAACTATTACGATGACCATAATAATTTGCTCACCAGCCCCTTAGCTAGCGCCGATAGCCCCTTAACCCAAATTAACTGTGAATATCTTGACACTTTTGATTTTGTGAAAAATAGGAAACCTAAGCTAATGGAAGATACCAAACTTAATGTAATATGCATTAACATCAGAAGCATACGAGATAAGTAAGCTAATTTTAAAGATTTGATTTTAATTAACGGTTACTGCCCTTTTGACGTAATCGGAATAACGGAGACGTGTCTTTCAGAAATTGATGATAATAATGAATTCTTCCTCCCTGGCTTTCAAGCTATACATATCAAAAGAAAATTGACCAAGTCCTCTGGTGGTATTTCTCTTTACATCCGATCAAGTCTAAAATCCACCCGGCTGTTAGACTATGAATCCTTATTCTCGAAACCTATAAATAATAGATGCATTTATTCAATAATCGTAGACATAAGTGTTGACGAGAATTCTTTTGTTTTTTCATTCAAAAAATGAAATTAAAAAAAAGGAATTCAAGATCTATATCTATGAACCTTAAGGACACCAGTGGCAGATTAATTGACCCAATTTCAGGACCGGATGCTTTTAATAATAATTTCACTATTATTCCAAATGCTAACTTCTGTTCCCCTTCCAAGTCAGTACACCGTAGCAAGAATTCTAGATCGATGTTTTTCTCTCCAACTGATAACAAAGAGGTGATTGGAGTTATTGAATATCTCTCTAATAGTAGTGTACCTGACTTTATTGGCATAAGTAATGAGCTTCTTAGGACCGCATCTTCCTATGTATGTGAACCCATTGTGCACATAGCAAACCTGTCTATGACCAATGGAGCCTTCTCAGACATATTTAAATCAGCCATTATTATTCCTATTCATAAAAATGGCAATCCGTCTGAGATAAGGAATTATCGTCCAATCTCACTTCTCACAGTTATATCTAAAATACTCGAAGGAATTATCTTCCGACGTCTTTCTCCGTTTTTATTTGGGATTCATCCTTCAGATTCGTTGATTTCTCCTCATCAATATGGCTTCCGTTACAAGTTTTTAAATGCTCATGCACTAATCGACGCCTCACAGTTTATACGTTCCCAGCTTGACCTTAAAAAAGGCTTATTTCTGGATTTTTTAAAGGCCTTTGACATGGTTGATCACAGTTTTTTATTAAGTAAACTCAACAGCTACGGGATTTGTGAAGTTCCCTTCTCATGGTTAGGCTATTATCTCTCTGGTAGAGCACAGAGTGTGAGTCTGGGCGGGGTGACTTTGCATCCCCTACCTAGTCAAAGGGGCGTCACACAGGGCCAGGGGCGCAGCGCCAGCATTTTTATTGGGGGGGGGCAAGAATTTTATTCCAGCGCTACTGAAGAAAAGTTACCATTTACAAAAGACGCTACTAGGTTATATTCACAATATTACACAATACATAACAAACAATAAACACACATTACATAACCATAAAATTCAGTACTATGGTGATCAAGCTTTTACTAAAATTATGATCAATGAGTTGCTACAGGCGACAGTAGTATAGTTTAAAAAAGCTTTTGCGTGGAATAAGGTGAATTTCATATACATTGGGCTTTTTTCAACAGGCTTCATCACTAATGTTGCAAAGCCTATCCCCTTCGACTTCCCCAACCTTGCTTCCCAGCATAGGATGCTCAATATTATAGTTGAACCAAGCGCTATTCTAACAGCCCCGTGTATTGTGCTTTTCAGTTGCATGCAATTTTGAACGGATTTTGAAGATTAAATTTGTTGTGCTAAACTTTTACTATGCTTGATTCATTGAGATATTATTTGTGAATTTTTATTAAATTGATTTGATTGTAGATTCACTGCTTTATATTAATAAATAGCATTGAAATAAGCGGGCCACATAAAGTAAAAATACAGGGCAATTCCAAGTTTTATTACATATAATTCCAAATCTAATGTTATATTGTAACATGAATCATATGAGACTTCAAAATTAAACAAATTTACATATAAAATAAACCTACAATACACACTAATCCTGGAATAAAAAAATCAATGTGTTGGCTCTGTATTACACTAACTTGTTACGAAAATTTTAGTCGTCTATGTTTTTTTCTATGTTAAATTCCTTTATCACTTTATCATGGTAAAGCTGTACTTCTCTTTCAATTGCCAACAGTGCAAGTGAAGATAATCTTTCTTGTCCCGTGGTGTTGCGGCAGTATGTCTTCAACCATCGAAGGCAAGAAAAAGATCTTTCACACGACGCAGAATTCATAGGAATAGTGAAGTACAGTTTAAATAAATCAAATATCAGAGGAGACACACATTTCAAGCGCTTTTCAGCAAAAACAGAGGCTCTTTCTAGAATTTTCTTGTTTTTCATATCCTCAACTCCGTAAAAACACTGTAGCTCAGACATACAGCGTCCGAAATCGAGCTGGGACAAGGCATGGCTTCTCACAGTTATATCTAAAGTACTCGAGGGAATTATCTTCTGACGTCTTTCTCCCTTTTTATTTGGGATTCATCCTTCAGATTCGTTGATTTCTCCTCATCAATATGGCTTTCGTTCCAAGTTTTTAAATGCTCATGCACTAATCGACGCCTCACAGTTTATACGTTCCCAGCTTGACCTTAAAAAAAGGCTTATTTCTGAATATTTTAAAGGCCTTTGACATGGTTGATCACAGTGTTTTATTAATTAAACTCAACAGCTAAGGGATTTGTGAAGTTCCCTTTTCATGGTTAGGCTATTATCTCTCTGGTAGAGTACAGAGTTTGAGTCTGGGTGGGGTGACTTTGCATCCCCTACCTAGTCAAATGGGCGTCACACAGGGCCAGGGGCGTAGCGCAAGCATTTTTATTGGGGGGGGGCAATAATTTTATTCCAGCGCTACTGAAGAAAAGTTACCATTTACAAAAGACGCTACTAGGTTAAATTCAAAATATTATACAATACATAACAAACAATAAACACACATTACATAACCATAAAATTTAGTAATATGGTGATCAAGCTTTTACTAAAATTATGATCAATGAGTTGCTACAGGTGACAGTAGTATAGTTTAGAAAAGCTTTTGCATGGAATAAGGTGAATTTCATATACATTGGACTTTTTTCAACAGGCTTCATCACTAATGTTGCAAAGCCCATCCCCTTCGACTTCCCCAACCTTGCTTCCAAGCATAGGATGCTCAATATTATAGTTGAACCAAGCACCATCCTAACAGCCCCGTATATTGTGCTATTCAGTTGCATGCAATTTTGAACAGATTTTGACTGTGAGATTAAATTTGTCGTGCTAAACTTTTACTATGCGTGATTCATTGAGATATTATTTGTGAATTTTTATTAAATTGATTTGATTGTAGATTCACTGCTTTATATTAATAAATAGCATTGAAATAAGCGGGCCACATAAAGCAAAAATACAGGATAATTCCAAGTTTTATTACATATAATTCCAAATATAATGTTATATTGTAACATGAATCATATGAGACTTCAAAATTAAACAAATTTACATATAAAATAAACCTACAATACACACTAATCCTGGAATAAAAAAATCAATGTGATGGCTCTGTATTACACTAACTTGTTACGAGAATTGTAGTCGTCTATGTGTTATATTGTAACATGAATCATATGAGACTTCAAAATTAAACAAATTTAGATATAAAATAAACCTACAATACACACTAATCCTGGAATAAGAAAATCAATGTGTTGGCTCTGTATTACACTAACTTGTTACGAAAATTGTAGTCGTCTATGTTTTTTTCTATGTTAAATTCCTTTATCACTTTATCATGGTCAGTTTGTACTTCTCTTTAAATTGCCAACAGTGCAAGTAATGATATTCTTTCATGCCCCGTGGTGTTGCGGCAGTACGTCTTCAACCATCGATGGCAAGAAAAAGATCTTTCGCACGACGCAGAATTGATAGGAATAGTGAAGTACAGTTTAAATAAATCAAATATCAGAGGAGACACACATTTCAAGCGTTTTTCGGCAAAAACAGAGACTTTTTCTAGAATTTTCTTGTTTTTCATATCCTCAACTCCGTATAACACTGTAGCTCAGACATACAGCGTTCAAAATCGAGCTTATAGTACTCGCACACGAAGCTTACAGCGTCTTTGTTCATTTTGTTTGCACCAAGCATTACGCTTTAGTTGTTCAAAACGTCCAAACTGTTCTCTTCTAGCCTACTTTCAATTTCTGTAGTTAAAACATCAATAACAGGACACAACACTGTATTTTTGAAAAACTCTTGCACTGTCTCATATGGAAGTATTGTGCCCCCACCTAATTTCACTGGAACTTTACGGTTCCGGGGCAATTCAGGACCTCTAAAACCACATTTATTAGCTAATTCTGACCTGTTATTGAACAATTTGAGAAAAAACTCTTCTGATCGAAAGGACTGTAATACTTCAACAGTACTTATCTTGACATTTTTTACCGCTTCATAAGTCACACTTCTGGACTGTAACGTTTTCGACAATATGTCGTATTGCATTAAAACTCTTCTTTGAAGGAGTAGGTCAAAGACAAAGCTAAAATCTTCCATACTTTTTTTCGAAGCATAGGCTTGTCCTTCAGCATCATGGTCGGTCTCTAAAATGTTTTCTAAAGCTGCAAGAGTTTCTTCAAAGTTGTCAAGCAGTGCATGCACTGCTTCAATGCGACAAGTCCATCTGGTGTCGCTTAGTGACTTTAAAGTTGTGGTTCCCCCATGAAAGGACTTAGAACTCTTCTGAATCCTCTCAAAAATTGCTTGGCGTTTGGTTGACTTTTCAAAGAAATTATAGATACTTTGAAGGACAAAGAACGTATTTCTAATTGAAGTCACTGAAATACAGCAGCTGACAATGCATAAATTCAGTATTTGTGCGCAGCAATGAATATACATTGCGGTTGGGCTCTCCTGAAGTATTCTGGCTGCCACACCTTTATAAGGCCCTCTCATGTTCGAAGCTCCGTCGTAACACTGACCACGTAAACTTTTAATGTCCATATCTAGTGAAAGAAATGTATTTTTTATTAGTGTGGCTAATGCTTTTCCATCGTTTTTTTCAGTGCGATAGAAACCAACAAACAATTCGTGAACTTCTAAGTTTTCATTAACATATCTCAAGACCACTGCAACTTGCTCAAGTTTTGCTATATCTTGAGTTTCGTCCACAATAACAGCGAATATTTTTGTTTCTTTTACTTGTTTAACTATTTGTTGTGTTATTTGATCTCCGATAATAAATAATCACTCATTCTGGATAGTCGGTGAAATATATGGAAAATTCTTTTTACGTTCAACGAAGAGCTGTTGAATTACATCACTGTCCTTAGAGCGAAGTTCCATGAGCTCCAAAAAATTTCCTCCGTTTTTTGAATCCATTGTTTCGTCATGAGCTCGTAATGCGATACCTTGTCTAGCACAAAATATCAATGATTGGCAAATGGATTTTAGACACAATCAATTTTGTTGCACGTCTTTGTAGTATTTAATGTTTACTTTTTCAGCAACAGAACCAGTTTTGTTCGATTCTCTAAGAGAGATAAGTTTAACAGCATTATCCATGTGTGAGTTACACTTCTGATGGCTTTCAAATACATGGACGGCTTTTTTCCAATTAGAGAGCCCATTCACTGTAAAAGCATCATCTACTTTATATTTTTTACTATAACATTAAAATTCACGGTAGGTAAAACAATATGCTTTATCATTTCCTGGGCTATACTCTAACCAATGGAATGTGCTGTATCAATCTGTTCTGAATTTTCTCCCATTAGTTGAAGGGAAAATCAAGTCTCTTTGTTGAAAGGGCCATCACAAACATGAGCCAAAGCTGAGGCTGGATCATTAACTGGATCTCGTTTGTTTATTAATTTGGTCAAAGTAGGGCTGCTTTCACAGTTTAGAATGGATTCACTTTCTGTATTCATGTTGCTATAAGAAGAAGTAGACGGTGAATCATAGTTATTTTCAATACATTCTTCTTGGTGTTCCAAAGTCCTTTGCTTTTTTACAGTTGGTTCTGAACCAAAAATAGAAAGCAAGGAGCTCCGCCCTTTCTTGGTTTTATTAGCCTGTAAAACCAAATAAATTGACATAAAGTATGTTTTCTATTCTATTATAAAACACTTCAAAGTTGAGAGCTGGACAGAGCTAGTTTTTAACGGAGCTGGTGAAGGAACCAAGAGTTTCGTCATCTTACATCGCTGAGCCTTCGAACGCACTTTTTCTGAACTATTAATTTTATTGAATACCTAGCAGCCCAGCTGTCCCAATTCTGGGACCACAAATGCATGTGCTATTCCACCTTGATGGGGAGTAGAGGGGGAGGGGGTACCAAACGGTTAAAAAAGTAAAGATGGCCTCTTTCTTCCCTAGGTTTTCAATAGTAAATTTATCTTCAAGAGGGGGTAAAGAAAAGTTACTATTTAGCAATGACGTTACTCGGTTAATTTCAAAATCCTTATGCAATACGTAAATAAACAACGCACACGTATCAGCTAAAATTAAATGCTTACGTTCAGCTTTTTCTAAAATTGTCAGCAATGAGTTGCTGGAGACGACAGTAGAGTGCTGTAAACAAGCTTTGGGGTGAGTGATGGTGAATTTTGTATAAAATCGGTCTTTTTTGCCAACTTTATTTTAATATTAAACTGCGTATCTCCCTTCCACTTCCTTCAACTCCTGCACGCATTACCGGATATTAAATCTTACAGTTTAATCAAGCGGTATTCCAATAGCCCCGTGTATCGCACCATTCAGTTGCATGTGATTTGAAAATAGCTTCTTGGCAAATCTAAAAGTACACCCTTTAAATTGCAATTGTCGAAACCTTATACAGGAAAATTATAACCCACCTCTTTGAACAAAAACAAATAATAATTTTTTGCATGGGCAGCAGCGATATATCCTCTTTATTTCTTCGTTGCTATCGGACACTGAAACATGGCTAATTCTAATATCTTTTTTATTTAGACTCGATAAAGCTGTCATAAACTATCATATGGTACTCAAGGGCGAATCCAGAATTTTTTTTAGGGGTGGGGCGCAAAAAAGGTTGATCCGATAAACTTGCGTTAAGAGGAAGTTTAATTAACGCAAACTTACCTGAATTAGGTAAATTACGCCACTTTAGACTACGTTAGGGGGGGGGTACTCTAAAAGTGCAGTTCGGGTGACATTTTTGGAATAGAAAAGCCGGGCCAGCCACATGGACATCATAGAGGGCTAATTATGAGCTCATTCATAAACAAATCTTCTTATAAATTCAATTTAATAAGGCAATCATAAAGTGCCATATGACACCCATAAGGTGTACTCTTGCTAAAAAAACCCTTCTTATTTTATTTAATATTCATCTTTAATATCTTAAATATTTAATATCTTTTTTATTTAATTACACGGGTTGAAACAAGAATGACGGCTGGAAAAACACACGGGAAACGTATAATTTGGGTTCTATATTTTTTATACTAGGGGGGGGGATGTGTGGGTAAACTATAGTGCAGCTGCAGTAAAAATCTGTCAATTCTAATTATTCTACACATTATGAAGCAGGTCTATGAATTGTGTTTTAACATATTTCCTTCTCAACCGCCTCAATTCTATACTCAAAAAAACATTAAGGAGGGGGGCAAGTTTTTTCTTCTTTTTTTCCATGAAAATACCAAATAAAAACTTATTTTGAAGTCAAGGAATGGGGGGAAATCCAGGAGGCAGATACCCCCCCCCGTGATTCGCACCACTGGAACTAGTTTCGATAGCAACAAAATCGTAGCACCATTCAATACTCTGGATTTTAGGTTCTTTGACCTCTGTAGGCCGGAATTACTTTGGCACTTCCCTATGGGATAGCCTATATCAAGTATCAAATAATTACCTAATCTAGCATAAAACGCAAAATTAACATACCGTAGTCTAATTCAGATATTGAAAACAGTCAAACTTGTTACTCACTATAATGTATTTCAAGCACTAGACGTCTAGACGCGCCAACAGGAGTGAAATTCTGCCTGGTTGATGTTACGCTGAGCTTGCATGAGAAGTAGATGACCTATATCCTTGATGATAAGACTTCAAATGTGGTATTTTTGCATAAATATTAATGAGGAAGCGTAATGGACCATTATTTTTCGCGTTTTTTACATTCAAAACAAGCTGGGATTAATTAAAAGAATTATTGGGTCGAAATAAAGAGCGAATTTGAAGCCTAAAACGAGCACAGTTTAAAAGTTACTTAATGAATTATATTTTTTCTCCAAATTATTGGGGGGGGGGGCAATTACCCACCCCCCAAACGACGCCACTGCACAGGGCTCTGTTCTTGGTCCAATACTTTTTCTCCTCTATATTAATGATTTGATGACGGACCTGGGTCAATTAGTGCACCCAGAACTTTGTTTTGACGATAGCAACTTTTTAATCACCAGCCCTAATTTACCATCCGTCGTCACCTCTACAAAAATCGTACTGAATAGAGTACAGGAGTGGTTTCTCGTTAACTGCATGGCCATTAACAGCAAGGAAAGTTAGGTTGTATTATTTCGAAACCCTTACAGAAAAATGAAGCTCAGCAGGCACTTGGCCTCCAATATTCCACCAGTCTCCTCCCAGAGGCCGAAGTTGCCAAGTTTCTTTTCCTTCCAGCGATCACACATTTATAAACCTATTCTCCAATGGAATATAATACCCTCCAGTATCGAGCTATCCACAAATTTGCGCTCGCTGTATAACAATGTTTCAAACTTTGATAATAAAAATTAATCTCTAAAATTTTAATCAGTTTGCTGTAATTACCCATGTTTTCCCTTTTGTTTTTTTACTTCTTCTTCTTCATTTTTTTCTCTTTTTCATTTTTAATTTTACGTTGTTATGGTCCTTAACAAGTTCGCTTCCAAGATCTTTATTATTATTGCCGTTATGTTTTATTTTTATTTGAATAAATTGAATTGAATTGAAAGGTATTGTCAAGCTTCCATATTAGCCCTCTTCCTATTTCTAAGTCTTTGATATTCGCCTGCTTGACAGGTCTACCTATTGAAATTTTTACAAAAGAACATTATGTATTAAATTTTCAGTTATCAGTTTCTTTTTCTTTAGTTTAAGTTTTGAAAATACAATTCTTATTATTTAAGTAGAATTTTAAGACGTATCAATGTTTTTTTTTCTTCTGAATTTAGGAAATTTGTTGGCAGATCTTTGGAACCTGTAAATCGGGATCAATAAATTTTTGAAGCTGAAAACAGTTTTATTTTACTTCATTTAAGCAGAAGATCTGTTTTGCAGGGTTTCACTTTCATAACACAAAGATTTTAAAGGTCATCAAAAGTCACTGCCCTCTATTGGGAGAAGGAGTGGAGCTAGGTACTTGAAAATACCTTCCCGGGATATACTTTAGTATATCCATCCCTGAAAGTTACCCCTTTCCAAGATAAAAAAGGAATTTGGCGAATAGTATTGTCATCTGACCGGGGACAGAAAAAGGTAAGTACCCCATTAAAAGAAACAGGCCTTGTTTTGGTGACTTGCTGGCTCTCTTCAGGAACGTCACTAGCCAGAATTTTTTGGTGATGGAATTGGGGGATTTTGCAATGAATTTTACCGAGTCGGTAGTCATCAATTCAGCAGTCAGTAATTAATTTTTAATGACAGTTTCGAATACAATGATAGGTGTGTTCAAAGCATAAGGGTTCGTGGTCAGTTTTTACTAAAAAGTGGTGAAAAATTGAACAAAAAAGGATGTATAGGACCCACTGGTGTGGTAATTCCTCAAAGAGAAGGAAAAACTGACCCTTGAAGTGTTTTGTGTTTTTTCTAATGAGTGGACAGAAACCGCAAACTATTGAGTCCTCCAAACAAATTTTGACTGATTTTCCTAATGGCTGTTTCCTCCCAATGTAGGTAAAACATACACTGGGCCTGTTATTGTGATCTGCATAAAAAAATGGTTCAAACAAAGGGAATCAAGATAGCCTATAGTCCAGGTACCAATTGAAAAAAACGCTTATTTTCAGGTCCTCTGTTGTCATGACACAACTGTTTTTTGCAATCTGAAAGCAGTTTCCAGTCATATTGAACCTACTGATTATAATCATTAATATTAATTAATTATCAATGATAATAATTAATACCCACAAATAGGCAGCTTCAAGCAGCCAAGGGGTGCTTGATCCTTAAAAATGACCTGAAAGGTTAGAAAATACTACCTGGAGAGTGTTCTATACAGTTTTTTTTTTCAAGTTTGCATTGCTACCTGTTACGTGGCTCCTGCACGGCATGCAGTTTTAAGAAGAAAAAGACATTTTTGGTAATAAATAATAAGTTTTTTACTTATTGCCAAAAATTTGAAGCCGAAAGAGTTACTATAAGCTCAAATATTAATTGCCTTATCTGTTTACCTTATACTGTTCTAGTCACTCCTTGGCACTTTGTTCTTCTGACGCTCCAAAACTTGTTCCTGAAAGCGTAGGGGATTTAATCAGAAACCTGATCAACCATATCGATGTTAATCCGAAACCTTTCAAGAAGTATGAATAGTTCAAAGAGTTTGCGAAATTGCCAGACACAAGAAGCTGCTCATCAAGGCAAGACGATGGCAGGCTCTTGAAGTAGTGGTTTACAGGATTTTAGAACAGTCGAGTGCCTTGGTTCTGTTCCTGGGTGATCAAACTAACAAAGATGGCACTGATAAGGCTAGTCGGGAGAAGGCAAGGCCAATTTATCGTTTCATGAAAATCTCATACCGTTTCTGCAAAGCATATCTATATATTCTGTTTTTCCTACTGAAGAAGATCAATGTGCTCAATCTGGAGTTTCAGAGCCGAGAAGTTTATGTTCACAGTATTCTGAATAGCACCAGAACTACATACCTTGCTATAGAAGTGGTTTGTAAAGCCCAGTGTAATAGAAAGGGCTGTACATGAGGAAGTTTTGAAACTCCCCTGGTGAATCAGACACTTCAGAGTGTAGATGTTCCTCTGAGTGAATTGAACCGCGGTCAAACACTGGGTTTAAATTGTTACAGTCGTTTTCTGCTGAAGCCTGCAGAATTCCGGAAAAATTTCCTGCAGAATTTCCTGCAGGTCATATTATGTAGAGCTCTGCAAGCAAATCGCCAAGAGGTTCAACAGCAAAGGTGAAACGCTCAAGAGCCTCAAGTGCATTGATCCTGCCGTTACTTTGAGTGGTTCAGCCAGAACACTAGTACCACTCATAATTCAATTCCTAAATTGGTCGTTGAAAGCTTATAAGAAAATAGAGGGACATTCTTTTTTTTTAAATAAATAAGGGTTTATTCATCAACCAAAAATAACAAAATCCACAAGCTAAGCTTGTAAAGCAGAACAATCCCCCAACTCGCCCAAAAAAAAAAAACAAAAAAAAAAAAAAAAAAAAAAAAAAAAACCTATCACATAAAAATAACTAATAAGCGACAATACCACCCCTACTCAATAATATCTCATCAATTCTCAATATTCAACATATTAATCCTTGTCCTTCTCAATCCATCAACCAAACACAAAACTAAAAACAAAACAAAAACATTAGCAAACTAAAGGCAAAAGAGACCGGAGAACTGACTCACTCACTCCCATATACCCTATAACAATGTTCTTTTAACAGACTTCTAAATTCAGAAACATCCGTCACCTTCTTTATCCCTTCTGGCAGACTATTCCAAGCACGAGGGCTAACATGGTGGATACAAAACATTGACCTAGTTGTCACAGGCTTAGGTAGTCTGAATTCATTCGAAAGTCTTAAACTATAAGAATGAAAACTAGAAACTGGCAGAAAAAATCTTGAAAGCAAATTGGTAGCATTTTATTCTGATGTTTAAACATAAAAAGAGCATTATAAAACTTAATCAATCCAAATAGTGGAACAATATGTAGTTCAGCATACCTTACTCTATCCGAGGAACGCTTATCATCTCCAGTAATTACTCTTACAGCTTTATTCTGTAATACTCTAATCTGCGATAAATGACCCACAAACGTTGACGACCAAGCCAATATACAATAAATCAAATACGGATGAATAAGGGAGAAATAAAGCATTCTGAGAACCGGTCTAGGGAAAATACACTTTAGCTTCCTTATAATTCCCAAATTTCGGGCAACTCTAGCTGCAATTTGATTAATATGGTGTTTGAAACTCAAGCACTCATCAACTATCACTCCAAGAAACTTCACTGCTCTGACATGTTCTATAGCATTCCCATCAAGTTCTAGTTTCTCTATCCAGGGATAGTAATTTACACTTCTCCCATAAATCACAAATTGACTTTTCTTATGGTTTAATTTAAGTTTATTAACTCTCATCCATTTCTCTATTTGTTCCATTCCCTTTTTCAGAACTAGTAGAAGTTCTCTTTCTGTCCTCGCAGCAACTGTAAAATGTGTATCGTCAGCATAACTAGGTACTATAATTCTGCGCCCGCGATCCCCTTTATTCGAACTATTTTTATCTTCAATGCACCGGTAAATATCGTTTATATAAATCGAAAATAAAAGAGGTCCCAAAACTGACCCTAGAGGAACGCCAGCCTTGACTTTCTGCGGGCTAGAAGTCTCATTTTCGATTTGAAGAATCTGCATACGTTCACTCAGGAATGATCTAACAATTTCCAAAAATTTTCCACGGATACCACAATTATCTAACTTCTTTACTAAAATTTCATAATCCACACAATCAAATGCTTTCATTATGTCAAGAAAAACGGATGCCACTTTAAGACCACGATCTAAATGATCATTAACATATGTCGTCAAGAAGATCACTGCTTGCTCAGTTGACATTCCTTTCCTAAATTCAAACTGACTAGATCGAAAAAAAGACCTATATTCTAGGAATTTAACCATTCTTACATTTATTAGTCTCTCTATTATTCTAGAAATAACAGGAAGAAGCGAAATAGGCCTATAATTATCTAAATCTTCACTATCACCCCCTTTAAAAAGCGGTTTCACTTTCGCAATCTTCAGACAATCGGGGAAAATACCTGCCTTAAAACACTCATTTATTAGCATTCCCAACTGACTAGAAACAATAGGATAAATAACACGGAAAGCTTTCACAGTCATGAGATCCGATCCTGCTGCACTGTTTTTCATATTTTTAACCACTTCACACAACTCACTTAATTTAAACGGCTTTAAATAAGCAGATACTTCGCTCTTATCAGGCAGGAATTGTGTAAAATCACCATCCTCAGCAAGGACTGGGATAATGGATCCTACATTAAGGCCCACATTAGAGAAATGCTCAGAAACTGAATTGCAACTCACACTGTCCTGAAGCTCTGAGGGAGACCGACTAGGGTTCGTTACAGACTTTATAAGTTTCCAAGTCTTGCCTGGATTTCCCTCAGCTTCTTTAAACTTAAAAGCAAAATAATCCGTTTTTGCTTTCCGAAGGAGACAACTTAGTATGTTATTATATGCTTTATAATCATCCCTAGTAGTTGTCCCTTTATTTTGGATCAATTCCTCTTTATACTCTTCTAGGTTTAACACATTTCTGAAGCAAACCTGTTAATGTCCCGTACCATTTTTCAAATTTCCGATTGATATCATATTCCTCTTGTAAAAAATTGAATTCAGTCTTATCAACTTCTAATTTAAAACGGGCAACAACCTCAGAATCAATAATAGGCCTAATGACATTACAACGATGTCCCTTATTCAACTGTAGGACTTGCGGTACTGTTATCATTACTCCAAAATGATCTGAAACACTATTAACCACAACAGCGGGTGACTTATATTCAGTATTTACAAATATGTTATCCAATATTGACGCAGAATTCTCAGTAATTCTTGTACAGATATTTATAGTAGGCTTCAGCCCGTAGCTAAGCATCATATCCAGAAACTCCTTAACTCTCTGACTAGAATGTAGACTTTTCAAATCAATATTGAAGTCACCACACACAAAATACGGCTGTCTTGTTCCACTCAACAGGTCCAGTTGCTCTTCTAGCAGACTCAGAAATTCAACAAGGCTACTAGACGGAGGTCGATAAATAATATCAAGAACACATTTAAAATTCTGCTTAGATACTTTCACAACCATCGACTCAAACACCATTTCCTTATGTTTAGTAAGGGAAGGCATCGGCAAGACATTAAAATCACTCTTGATATATGCCGCTAAACCTCCATGTTGGTGCAGTTCCCTGTTTTTTAAAACCAGTTGGTAATTAGGAACATCTAATAGGGATGACGTATGAGACTTCAACCATGTCTCAGTCAGGGCCAAAACCAGTAAACCTTGAGTCTGCAGAACTTCCTCCAGGTACTGAAAAGAAGTACTAATACCTTGGCAATTTAAGTGAAAAACCGAAAAAATCACTCGGGTCATAATCATTATTCAAATCCTGAAGGAACTTATAACGGGCATTCAAATATTCCTCACCAATACCATTACTATCAAATTCACGATGGAGTACCCCACCCCCAATATCTTCAATCCTGAGTGAATCATTCTCCAGCCCCTTCAACCTATTCCACTCTAAATTAACTATTATCAAAAATCATTTTGTGACGGATATGAGAAGGAAAAGGTTCAGTTAACTTACACATATCATTTTCATCATTCGTTGAGTTGGTATCATCGCTTCCACACTTCCATCCTAAACAAAAAAAAGAAACATAAATATCTTCATAAAATCCAAAAAACACTACTACTGTTTCCAGGCCTAGTATCACTGAAAGCCAAGACCAATCCATAAGAACCTCAAACACAACCCGGTACGCTCCGCACCGCGCGATACATTATACACCATTAATACTTTTTTCTCATTTTATTTTTTTACTTTATTCCATCCACAACATCTTTTTTTAAAAAAAAGAGAAGAAAAAAATAACACGAGGTAACATTACTTCATACCAATATGCTATCACAAAAAAAAGAAGAAAAAAACGCAACAAAATAATAACTCAAAGCCATATTAAACTAAAATAATTAATATAAATATAAATATGACAACCCGCCTAGCATTGCATAGGCCCACCTCCAGGATTTATTGGCACTGACAATTCAGGAATCACGTCATTCACGGAGAAAGAAACACGCAGGCCATTTGGCCGATCAAAACAAAGGAGAGGTGGAACCGATTTTGTTACCCATGCTTGAATACCACAATCAGCAAGCTTTGATCTTTTTTCAATCAACTGTTTTCTAATATCTCTCACTGCCGTCGGGGCATCATCACTAAGATAAATATCATTATGACCGCTAACAGTCTTTCCTTTAAGTTTTTTACTCTGTTTCAGAATCGTTATTTTTTATTATTTCGACCGAACAGTAACTTTAAAATATCTACGCTCCTTTTTTACTTCTGTAACAGCAAATTCTGGGGTCTCGTTTACACGTAGTCCTTCTTCACAAACAGTTTTGAAAATCGCTTTAGCTTCCTCTTTATCATCGCAAGGTACATTCCAAACCACTATATTTTTCTCATTCATTCTATACTCGCAATGCATTAACCCATTTTTCAACTGATTATTTTCTTCACGGAGAAACACTGACTCAGATGTAACAACACTAATCTCTGATTTTACATTTATGAATTCATTCTCAGTAGCCGCCACATGGGTCTGGATCGTCGAAAATTGCTGCGATTGGCCAGATAGAGCTCCCTCAAGCGATTTGACCCGGGTTTCCAGAGATTTGAACTGGTCCGTGATACCGTCAAGCTTTTTTCCGTTGTCTTTCACTATAGTTAGAATTTCAGAAAAGCTCCGAGCCAGCGTCGAAATTGACAAAGTCTCTCTATCCTTAGGTGAAGATGACGAATAATCATTTTGATCCTCTTCGAATGAGACTTCTTTGCGGTTTCTTTTATTTCGCCCCATGAATAAGCAGCAATTAAAAAATGGGCAAATAGTCTTACCTCAGCCGGCAACGATTGTTTATCCACGATGTTGCTAGCGTGCAGTGCTTTTAGCCGTTTGGCACGGCAAATACCTTTTCCAAAGTCGGTAATCAAAGGCTCTGTTTATAATGACTAAAATCCAATCCTCTTTTACTCCATGCAATTCTTCAGTTCAAAGCAATAATCACACACCAAAAAATTTTCTTTCATCAATTCAAAACATTAATCTCACAAGCTATTTCACTCTTCAGCCAAAACTACCGCAGGCACGGAGCGCCTAAGGTGTTACTCGTTCGGGGTATGAATCATGACTGAGTGGTCAGTGGTCAGAATTAGAGTCAATGAAAGACTTCGTGAAAAATAGACTTAGTGACATTTTTTGATTCTGATATGTTCTGGAAATATTTGCAGTTGGTGAAAGATGGTGGGGGGGGGGGGGATCGATGTTTGATGATCTTTGCGAATTCATGTTGCAGCTGCACTGTCTCCCCCATTCGTCTGCTGAGTCAAAACGGCAGTTCTCAGTTTTGTCAATCACGAAGACAAAGCTTAGGAATAGGCTAAAGACGAAAAAAGTTGCTGCGATGATGCACACGAAACAATGAAAATGCGCAGAGAAAATGAAAATTGGGGAGTAGCGACTTGGTCCATATCGCCGCAGTCAGTGTCAAGAATCTCAAGATCGAAACAAGTTTTGTCTTGACGACAATTTCTTGTTTGTCAGGCCCCAAATAATACTAATAACAATAAACTGCATTCTACTGAGATAGTAAATTACTGTGTAATTTATGGAGCTGATCAAAGCCACAGAAGGATTTATGCATTCGAGGTTCTTGAGCGCTTCATTGGTGCCAGGACAGCATCACGTAAGGAGATGGCAAAAAATGCCGTCAAGTACAGACAAGGCTTACAAGGCGGGGTACCGTTCGCAATCCGTTTCCAGTAGAATCTTTTCTCCCAACAATATACTGCAAGAGTAGTAAGACAACTGTTACCCTTTTGAATTCACTTCTTGCAGGCGCAAAGGGACAACTGTTGTCCGACTCGGTCAACTCTGCAAGAAGTAATTTGAAGAAACAGTACAGTAGTTTACCGACTGGTGGAAATTCGAAGCAGGTTGTTGTTTCTCCTTCTCCAACTGTCGTGACCGACCCCAATTGAACGAAAATAGTCTAGTAACAGACTTATGACGGAATTATAAAAAGAGGCCATTCAAGGTGGATTTTGCTTCTGTACTGTGCAAGCCCGCTCCAGCCTCAACCAATCAAAAGTACCTTCGCGCTTGTTAGGGAAAAGAAATATTCCGCTTCCCATAGCTCCAACGAATCGATGCTGTCAGCCTATTCAGCGACATCTGTAGTTCTAATTTGAAAAAAAAAGAAAATTCTAGTGGTAAGCAACAGCAGTAGGTTTATTTAAATGAAAACTAAAGAAAAAGACAAAGAAAAAAGGGAAAAAAGAGAAAAAGAACTAGAGAATCCTATTTATTATCCTCCTATAGTAAAAATCGATGCTTGACGGTGCGCGTGCGGCGGCAGCCGCACGCGTAAATAAATTTTTGGACCATTTAGTGGAAACAGATGCGATTTAGTAAATTTTTCTTCTCAGATTTAGTAAATTCTTCGAGGCCGGGGCGGCAGTACTGCTCCTTGCCCAGGCAGAAGATTTGAAGTTTCTTACACGCTATAAGTTAATTTAGCGCCAAGAAGGATAAAGTAAAATAGGTAAATAATTTTTACACTCGAACCTGAAGAAATCTTATTCAATTATTTTGGTAAAAATATAGACGAGGGTTTTTTTATCTTTGAAAGGAGCTGTGTTAACGAAGATGAATTAAAGGTAAAACTGTAGTTTGATAGATCCACAGAAGGAAATAGCCTATCTTAATGGAATAAAAGTAGGGTAAATTCTAGTTTAGATACTTTTCTCTATCTTGGAAAGGGGTAAGGTTAGGCAGATGGAACTTTCAAGGATATGTCTACAGATTAAAGTAGGCTAGGCCTATCCTATGTCCTAGGAAGGTATCTTGAAGTAGCCTACCTACCTCCACTCTTTCTTTCTCTAGATGGCAGTGACCTTTGATGACCTTTAAAAATCTTTGTGTCTTGAAAGTGAGACCTTGCAAAACTATGGATTCTTATAGAAAAAAACTGACAAGATATACAATATTATTTATTCCATGAAAAATCTATGTCAATTAAAAAAAAGTAGAAATTAATTAAAAAAAATTCTACAAAATAACTTTTTCAAAGAAAACTAAAGGGTCAATATCTACCAAATCATATTATTGAGTTAGGAATAAAGTGAATACACCATTTGATGCCTTTTTTATGTTGATTACGAATATAATAAGCATTTTTATTGGAAATGAATTTTAGCCCCCCCCCCCCTATATAGGCTATACAGACCCCATAATGGACATTTTGAGGGGTGGGGGCTAAAATTAATCTCCGATATTAATGATAATTATGTTAATAATAAGAATAAAAAAAGGCATAAAATGGTGTATTAACTATAGTCCTAACTCAATAATATGATTTGGTAGATATTGACCAACTAAAGAGCTCTATTAAGCCAAGAATAAGAAAAAACAAAGTCAAATATTCTTCCAAGCACAAGACTACCACAAATCCCTATCAATAAATAGGCCTAAATGAAACTCAAAACAAACAGAAATTACAATAAATAGCCAAGTCAAATTTAAAACAAGCAAAAATTAACATGAGTAGCCTAGAGCTGATAACCCCCATTCCTTCTCAAGACCAGAACACAATTTATGCTTTACTGAAGAAAAAACTTCCCAGAGTATGTTTTTGGCCCTGGATTAATTATTGACAGTTTCATTTTTCCTAACCTAACCCCATCCCAAGATAGCAAAAAGTAGCTAAACTAGAATTTTACCCAAACTCCTCCCCCTCCCATAATGGTCCATAATGTAACCATCATAAGATATTTATTTTTATTGTCCATCTTGTAATGTGTTGTATAAGGGGAGCTCCAATCTTGACTCAATGAAATCTACTTTTTCTATTAAGTGAAATCATTTATAGATAAAATATTGTTTAACATGATTATAATATATGGTAAGCTATCAGTTTTGGGTTCCACTATCCACAAAGAAACATACACAATCTAATAAACTACTTTAAAAACTTTCCTACAATAGTTATTTAGCCTATAGGCCTATAATTCTTAAATGTGGTTGCTTCACTTTACACTCCCCCTCTAATGGACAAATATTTACCCCAAGCTATATGTGCCCATTGTATTTTTTTACTACAAATGCAGTACCCTTGTGAGGATCTTCTAAAAAGATGATGTGACTCTCCCAGGCATCTGGCAAGCAATATGCCTACTCTCTATACCCAGCAAATTACTGTCACATACTTTACTGCAAAGTATCAGTTTTAGCCTACCTTCTCTGCAATTCAGGAGGGATAGATAAGATTTGGTTAACACCTTTCAGATTGTTAAAATCAGCAATAATTCATGTTTTGGTAATTTCTTTCAGCTCAACCATTATTCACCACATGGCAAAACTCATAAAAATTGTACCAGCAAAGGGGTTTCAAGAATTGTTGGAAAGGGTTGTTTTGTAAATTGCTCCATAAAAAAGCTTTGATTAGAACCTCTTTTTGCAAAAGGTAGTATATAGAACCATAATGTTTTTGGTCTTAGCATGATATTCTTGATTTAGTGCTCCCTAAGGGGTATAGAAATGTTTCCTTGTTTATGGTGAAGTATGTTTTTATAATTTAATAAGCCTATAGAATTTACTATTTATGGCACTAATCAACTTCCACATGACTATTACTTCTTTATTGTTCATTATAAAGTTTGCTCTATAAATTACCTTAATTCACACTTCAAAGGAAAATAAGGTCCAATGTTGAATCTGTTCAGCTCTGTTGTTAAGATGGCAATTAAAATGCTTTACACAAAATGTAGTTGTTTTTGTAATATGAAAGGCCTATGGGCTGTTATGTCTATAGCTCTGTTGCTCAGAATCAGCAGTTTTGTCTCTATTTTGTTTCTGTTATTTTGTAATATGATATGCCTATGGGACTGTTACATCTATGGTTTTGTTGCCATATTTTTCTATTGTTGTAACAAGACAAGCCTATGGCTTCCTCTGTTTTTAATTGAAATAAATTAAAAACTTGATTGTCACCTTTGTGACAAGCAATTAGGCTTCAGACCTAACCATATATGTATAGAATTTATATTTACTTTTCAGCTACCAACTAAAAAAAGTAGAATGATGTTTGTTGATTTTGACAAGGCATTTGACTCAGTGGATTACAAGAGTCTATAGACTATATCTGTAGACTATACTACAGAATTCCTTAAAAGATATTTTCACTGATCCTTGTGCTCCATGATGCTGTAAAAGACACCAGATGGCCAAACACATTTCTTCTGTATCCTGTCAGGAGTTAAACAAGGTTGCATCTATTATCCATTACTCTTCATAAATGTCATTGACTAAATACTACAAAGACCCAGTACTGATGACAGCCAGTTGACTTCAGAAGTGTATCTCAGTGATATACTTTGCTATCATGGAATCATGCAAACAACAACTCCAAGAACTCATAGACCAGATGATAGAGATATTAAGCTAAGTCAGCCTGAAAACAAATATGGAGAAAACCAATTGTATGGCTACCATAGACTCACCCTTGAGCATCAATTGTGGAGAACAACATATAGAACCAGTACTGCATTTCAAATACCTTGGAAGCCTAGTTGACTAAATTGGATTAACCACAAAAGAATTACTCACAAGAATTGGTCATACTAATGGAGCCTTGAATAGACAACAGAAGGTTTGGAAGTCCAAAAGCTTTTCTCTTCATCAGAAATTGTTAGATTTCAATTGTAGCATTATACTAGTCATCCTTTACACACCCAAAACCTGAATCAGGAACAAGAAAGAAGAATATTCTCTTTGGAAAATTCATGTCTAAAAAGAATCCTCAACATATGCTGGCAGCCAAAGATAACTAACCAATCCATCTGCCACATGACAGGCCAGCCTCTTGTGACAGATGTCATAAGATTTGCAGATAGAGATACCTTGGCCACATAATTATAGGGAAAAATCTCTAACTATCCAATGCAGCACTTCACTAGCAACCCACATCTTCACACTGCAGAGGCAGACCTAGAAACACCTTGCAACAAATCTGCATAATCTCCACACATCAATCCAACCTCTGTGGGAGGGATCATTCTGGCAGCACCTGACTACTGGAAAGACTGGTGGCTCGTTCTTGATGCACAAGTGGATCTAAGGTAAGGCATTATCAACAACATGACTCTTCCCTTCCTGTTGCCTGTTTACTGTTAAATTATTAAGAAGAAAATAGTCACACTGAAAAATACACTAATGAGCTTAAATAACTTTGGCTCATCCATTAGGGGTGGGGGGGATAAAGCAATGCGGATAATATTTAGGAATGAGAATGTTTGAAAGTAGTTTTGAGAATAGTATAGTTTTTCCTGATAGAGAGTAGAAACAATAAACTGATACCAAAAATATAGTCAACTGCGGAAGTAAACTTTGATAATCTGATTAATGGAAACATGCTGCCTGTTATTAAGTAAGGTTTTTATTGTTCTAGTGTTTTTCTTTAGTTTTGGGCAATATATGGGAGCATCAGAGGGGTGGGGGGGGTGGAGCAAATTTTCAGAAATGCAAATATCTGCTTGTGCCTCCTTTTCCCTCCAAAGACCACTGAATGTGAATGACTTTGTGGTATAGCATAATAATAGAGCTCTTAGAAACAGATTTGCAGCACAAATTTAGGTAAATGTGGAGTTTTCCTACTATTTAGCTAAGTAAAATGTAAATTCACCACTGAGTGTATCTTTTTATGCTCTCTCCAAATACACTTGCATAAAAGTCTATACTATATACTTTTATAATTCATCTGATGCACTGCACATTTCTCATATTCTTTCAATCTCTTTGGAAGAACATTCAAGGTCAAAGACCCCAAGACCAAACAATCTTTAGTGTTTAGTTATGGACCCAGCCATTAAAATTCTAACATCACAGGCTTCAATGAGCTGAAGAAGGTTTGAGGAATTTATCAGGGGCAGAATTGGTTGCTGAAAACGAATATAGGAGGGCACAGCGACAATTTTGTGACGCCAAAGGAGATATCCCCTAGTTTGCTTAATTGATGACGTCATCAGCTAAATTTTCTGTTTTTTTGACCTAGATGAGAGGTTTGAACTTAGAATGTGAAACAGAATAAGGTACCAAGAGAGAAAAGAAAAAATGATGAGCACAATCAGATATAGCTTCCTAACTGCGCACTATTGAAACTTACCTAAGTGGTGACGCCAAAAACCAACTTTCCTGTATTTGCATTAGAGTTATGTTCAAAGGTGGAGGAACAGAGCAATTGGGGCTGCAGAGGAAGGTGACAACACCTTTGCAACTCCATTCCGTTAGTGGCGTCAAAACAGAAGCCACTTGGAATAAATTAAAGTGCACAGATATTGAATCCTAGCCTTGACAGAAGTACATCCAAAATAAAAAAAAATAGCTTCAGAAATAGAGCTTTTGATGAAAAAAAAAGAGGAAGAAAAAGAATCTAAAGAAAATGACCACAAATTACACATGTGTTATACATCTTTGGGTGAATTATCACACTTTCCAGCACAAGCACACAAAACATCACAAAATCGAGGAATGCATTTACAGTTCTTGGTGTACTTTTTCCTACATCCACAAAAGAGTTGTGAATATCCCGACGGAAGCGAGGAAGCGCTCAAAACAACAGGAAAAACATCTTGCCCAGAAAATTGCCATCCATAACTCAAAGGGCTTGGCAGACATGGTCTTGCAATCAATGAGGCATTCCAGATTGCAAGCTGATAGTAAGCACGCCTAGAATGTTCCACTAACGCCCCCTCTGTAGGAGGCAACGCTTTTAGCTCCTTCTTACGAAAGGTACAAGTGTACTCGTAAATCACTGAGGGAAAACTGATTAGGATCCCTTCCATAAGCGCTGATTGTCACCTTTCTTGCAACATTTTGAAGGAGAGCATACTGGCTTCTGTGAAGGTTTCATCCCTCAACTTCTGTATTGCACACTGAATCTCCATGTACAGACTGCTCTTCTTGGCGGATTCTAAGAATGTTTGTTTTCCTTTGGAGAAAAAGTAACTCATTGTGTCACATCCCCAAATGCTGTGAATGAATGCCAGGGAGTTTAAAATTTGCTTCTCCGTTCTCTGTAACAAAAGATCAATGGGGACATAATAATTTGGAAAATTCACGAGGAGTTGAGGCACAATATTCTCCCCAGGAAAAATGTTAAGGAGACAAGGGAAGCAGGTTCCTCATCTCCAAGATGTACTGTATCAAATACTTTGCATACTTGTGATGGCCTGCAGTTACATAGAAGGGTAGCATTAACTTGGCACCTAGAAGGTGGTCAGACCAGCAGCCAGAGCACTGACCATGATGGAACTGCCAGAAAACAATCATCATCTTCTTGTACTGCTTCAAAACTTGTGATTTTGATTACTGTCACGAGAGCTTTCAAATTTTTCCAGCCATGGAGATAAAAGCTCTAGTTTCTCCTTGACTGCTTCAACAGCACCAGCAAATTGTCAGAGTTTTTAGATCTCTGAAAAACATTACTAAGCTCTTCAAGAATTTTTGCATAACCATCATGTTCCTGACCTTCACAATAATTCTCAAATGCTTCCTAATATAGCTGGGTGATAGCTTCAAGCATGATGACATGTGGAGAAAAGGTACAGTAATACAGCTTTCCAGTCATAACTTTTCTAGCCATTCCTTCTAAATGGATTCCAGACTTAAACACAATTTCTTCAAATCCACTGCCCCTCAGCAGCAAGATAGGTCATCTCCAGATGCAATCCTCCTAGCCTCAAAATCACATCCCGATACTCGTCACGGTTCTGAAGCTGCAATGCTGATATAATCGTGTATATTGCCAAGTCACAAGTCACTACAGTGTAGGGTAATTGTAGTAACTGTGCAGTCTGTTGAAATGTTTGAACAGCTTTGGCAACAACAAGTGGGTTAGTTGGTGGCTGAGGTATTACTGGGAGGTAACCAACTTGAGTTTCTGGCAAAGTGGCTGATGAACTAAGTGCTGTACATAACACTTTAAACCCAGGAACTGTTTCAGAGTCACAGCCAATGTCAATGAACTTTGTTGGTGCTGCTTTACACAGAACCCATGTAAAGTACAAGGGAAGAAGCGATATCTCACTCGAGTCATAAATTGTTGGTAGTCCTTTTTCTAATATAGGAGCTCATATCTTCCTCTTCAAGTAAGTTTGTCCAAACTGTCCAGGTGGCAAAGTAATTGACTGGGGAAGTGTAACATTGCGGGACTATCTTGATGGAAGCTTAACCTGATCACTGGCATCTGCTGATGAACTTGGCTGCATAGCAATGCTAGTGGTGAAATGACTGGACTTCCCATCTGGTGTTTCTTCCTGTGAAAGAAAAATTCAATTTTGATGCAAAAGCAGTCAGATATTCTCATTCATTGAATTCTTGGAGGTCTTTCTCTAAAACGGTTGATATTTTCGCAACTCTAAGATCCCCCCTCCCTTTTAAAACTCATCCAGGCAGCAACATGGATAGCAGCACACGCTTGAATCTGTTTCGTCAGAGGCCCACAGTACAATGGTCAAGTAATGAAAATACTGCTGAAATGAAAGGAAAAGATGTAGAAGCAAAGAAAATTTGTCAGTTTTTTTTTTTAAGAATTGTCACTCCTTTTTTCTTAGTTACTTCGATTTTTGAAATATTTAGGTGGAAGGGGGCATGACCTCCTTTTTATGCCACTGATTACAGATGACATGGTAACCGTTACTTTATTTAATCTCCTACAAATGATGACACATACTCTCCCTTTTCTCACAAAGCTACTGAGAAGTTTTCTTCTCTATTGTTTCTTTCAGGTATGCATATGCAAGAAATACATGCAGGACAGTAAAGGGGCTGGTGGTGAGCTTTCAAACGCAAAAAGAATATGTAATTATTTAAGATAAATTACCGCTTGCTATGTTTTCACTTTAGGAACTATACACTCAAAATTAAAATGAAAACTTACAAGAAAGTCCTGGTTGTCCAATGCAAAGTCGGCATAATCCCTGGATTTGATACCACTTGGAAGACACAATCCAGTTTGAGTTATCATGTCATACTGAGAGCTTCATTGGTCAGAATTCTTTGGACAGTTTGGTAGCTACAAAAATGGCCAAACTGGTTCAGAACAGTAATGAGATTCTTTGACCTCGTCTTATGCCAGATATGCACTGCCAAGCCCATATGCTTTGGTGTGGGCAATCTAGTTGCAGCAAACATGACATCCTGAGCAAGGTTAAAAACTTCTCTGTCTAACGCTTCATGTACAACATATTTCACATTCAAATCGCCAGGAGGTTCAGCAGAATCTCCAAGAAAAATGCCAGAGTGTTATACAAAAGGGGTAGAACAACAGAGTTTGCTGTTTTGGAAAAGTTCTTCACACAGTCTGTCTCAGCCCTGCAATTTCTAGCCAAGTCTTCCATTTCTGTTTTTTGCCTCTTCATGACATAGTAAAAGCTACACCTGTCGCTTGATTGATATATGTTTCCTGGTGTTGCATTAATGATGGCAGTAGACCTACTAGCTGATCTCGTAGTTTTTACCGATGAGCTCTCAGCAGAAGTGAAGATGTTAGGGTTATGGTTAACTTCAATGTCACACTCACTATCAGTGCTCAAATCTGTTTTGTTGGGAGGAACAAAATCAGTATCACTCTCTGACCCTTCTTCATCAGTTGATGGTTCATCATCAGAAACAACTACAGTGCTCAAAGACACTTCTGAAGTAAACTTTTTCACTTGCTCAGCAACTGCCCTAGGAGAGACAGCATCTTTCAGGTAGACGTAAGTTGGTCCAAACGTTTCTCTGTACAGACAAAATGAGCTGCCAAAATAATGTCTCATGTGCCTCCTTATCCACTGAAAGCCTGTTCTTTTGCTGTCTGGTTCAAATCCATGCTGAATCAATAGAACAGAAAACTTTTCATACACTTCACTTGTCTTGTATACTCTCCCGGCTTTTAATGAAGGGGCGATCATTTGAATAAAATCTTCAAATATTTTTACCTCTTTTGGTTTCCTAACAAGAAATTGCTTCAAACACTTATTGTGGTACTTTTACTGGTGGGCAACAAGATCAACGTCGTTGCATCGATGAAAGACATCTGGCTCTTTGGCAGTATTTCCTCTGCTTTGTTAACGATATTTTTAAAGGTACTTGTAATTAAGAGATACCTTAACTTGTCACCTCTCCTCTTCTGGCTACCGGGTTTTCCACAAAACAAACAACGGGGTTTGTAATCAAAACAACCATTTTCACTAGATCTGGTAATTCTTCTTTTGTCACTGACAGTACCTGGTTCCAGTTTTTCACATGGGAAGTCTCTGAACGTTTTCTTCCGACATGAGGGGTGCCATTTCGGTTTGTTTAGAAAGAAACCTTCACTTTCCACTTCAGAAGCAAGTTGCTTAAAGTTGACATGAAAGGAAGTATTCTTTAACAATGTCTGAATCTTAGCTAACCCTGAAACAGCATGACTTGCTTCAGACGTCTTGCTCTGGCACAAAATGCATAAAGCAAAATCAAATCTTTCTTCTCTTAGGACTTGAAACAAATTTCAGTCTTCTCCTGACAATAGCCTCTATCTGAAAAAATATAGAACTGTTAGAGCAACAAATTTGCGAATGCTTTGATAGAGACAGCAGAAAGCTGTCGAAAAGGAGAAGCAAAAAAAAAGAGAGAAGAAGATGTAACAAAAAAAGCACAGCTAGCATCGTATCACTTCACTATTTTCCCCATTACATGTTGCAAATGAGTGAAGATTCATGTTTCACTTTTTAATTTGAATTTTGTAGGCCTTCAATGGTTTTAAACTATGCTGAAAGGCCTGTAGTAGCACTTCAACCGGACAACAGTCTGAACTGTTTGGCGTTTCTGAACTCTAGAAATGGCAAACCGAAATGTATCAGGCAATGAAAAGCAGTACCATTTTGCTCTAGGCAAACCAAGTGGTTCAGACAGTCAGCAGGTTTAAGTGTTAAAGCAGGCCCAAAGAAAAACTTTGCATCTTAAAATCTTAACTGGAGATCAAGTAAACAAACTTATGCTTTCTTTAGTGACTGGCAGCTAGCTCTCTTTGCCTCACACCTTTCAACTCTGTAACGATAAAATAAAAGTTCAAAATAGGGATAAAATCCTTTTTAATAGACAGTGTATATTAAATTTCACAAAAAATACCAGATATTTTGGCGTTTTACTACTGATGACGGTCACTGTATATGTGATCAAAATATCTGGTATTTTTTGTGAAATTTATTATACACTGTCTATTAAAAAGGATTTTATCCCTATTTTGAACTTTTATTTTATCGTCATGGAAAGGCAGTGTGGTCTCCGAAATTATCTACTTCAACTCTGTAAGTTCAGTACCACAAGTGCACAGCAACTGAGCAGAGTTGCTATAAAAAATTTTAAGGCTTACACTTGCACAGTTCCAGTGCTGCAAGATAGAAAATAGAGCAGCCGAATAGGGCCATAAAATTTTTTTATCCCATGAAAAGTTAGAAAAGTGGACTGGTTTAAGAAAAAATTTTATAGCACACGAGAGAGAAGCAGAGATAGAAGGAGGGGAGGCTAGCTGTCTACCACACTAATTATTTGTAGATATTTCACCTCTTACAAGTGTATCTTACAAAAGGATCTCTTTGTAAAAGGGCATGTAGTATCTATTCTCAGCAATACTGATATTTTAAGCATAGGAGTACCCCCATGAAAGTAATAGTTGTGTTTTTTTTTTACAAATCTCTGTCTCTTCATCCTGCATCACTCCATTTTTTTCTTTTTTTCTTAGGAACACCCCCACCTTGTCAATGGCAATTGTGATTTAAGATTGAATTTAAGATTACTGAGATAGTTAAAAATTAGTCTTATCTTTAGAATCAGAATTTCATCCTGAATCCAAATATAATATTCATTTCTGTTGCAAATTCTTTGGATCAAGTTACAAAAATTCTTCAGACTTTCTTTGTTTTCTCTTATAGAACGCCATTTTGTTGACTGTGGATGCATGGACATTTCCATTTTGTGAACGCGTGAATATTCCATTAACATGCTGAGATTTCTTTTGAACCAGCACGATTCTCGTGCAGGATCGCCTTGCTTGCAAGTTCGGCTGGGGGATTTTTCCGATTAGAGAACTCAATAACTTAAAAAAATTGCAACAGAATGTAGGCTGAATGGAAAAGTAGGCTAAGTCTATTTCTTAGCTATTTCAATAATGACCTAGGCTAATATAAAAAGTTACTAAGTTATCTGTGCAACTTTACAGCGGAATTGACTAGACTAAATAATATACAGTTGGAAATAAGTTGTTTTTATCAGGGGCCACTAATCTGCACCTTTACCCAGTTGGAAGCTGGTCGCTAAGTTATCACTAGTCAAAAAAGTCTGTATGTTTTACACAGCAACAGTCTAACACACAACTCTCCTGCGGGATGAACGCATACAAAGTACTGGAATTCTTACCTGTGTAGTGAACCTACTGCAAAAACCAAATATTAGCTATTTCACTTAACAGTTAGTCAGTCCTTTGTAGGCTTTAAAATCTTCGATTATCAGCAAAGTGATGAGATTGACGTTCGTGTATTGAGATCGCATTGCTAGGTAGCGCTCCCGTGAAATTTCCGCTAGGTGCATAAGTGTAGCACAAAGATGGGGCCCGAGCGTGGAAAGATCTGGGTCACATCAGGGGAGTTAGGGTAGGGGAGAGAACTTGCAAATATACTTAGTATTGCACAGAGTATAGCTATTTCACGCTAATGTCGGTCAGTTGAGGAACTCGTAAATTCTTAATGCTTGCAAGTGCGAATTAAGGCAAGGTAAATGTGAAAAGTAGAGTAGAGAGATCATACTCCTCCTCTACTTTTGAAATCCTTCATTAGTGTAATTGGACCTGAAATTATACTCATGGAGAAATATTCTACCAGACAAAATGCTCAAAAAAACTCCCCAGAATAAAAATATATCAAATCTTTCTTTTTTTCCTATTTCTGTAGATATGCCCTTTTTGCCATTGATGCAAGGAATTTTGAATGCTCCACCAGATATTTGTTTTCAGCGCTTGTTTCTGCCCTAGATTCCATATTCAAACCTTCTTCAGCTCGTTGAAACCTGGTAACTATTTTCTAGGGATATTTCTTTATCGTGGGTCCTTGACTAGTTTGTTTGTAGGTACTAGGGCTTTCTCAACTTGAAGATATTATTTCATGGTAAGTTTTGTTAGCTGGACAGTGACCAGAGATAGAATGCAAGACAGGCAGTCTTTTCCTTTGTTTGTCATTTAGATGCAACAATGATGGTGACTGTGCATAGGCTGGCATCTGCAATTATTCAATGTTTGTAAGAAAGCAAAGATTCTTATCTTATAGTCAGTATTATCTGGGGGTTGTATTTTGGGATCGTTGTAATGGAACCCTGATCATAAAGAGGTTGTTCTTAGTCAATGATTACAGGGAGTGGCGTCCATTAAGGAGAGGGGGCATGTGCCTCCTAGATATTCAGCATGATCTGGAAGTGATTGGTATTTTGTGATTTGTATAATGCTATATTTATCCTAAAGAGATAGTTCTTGCTGAACTTTAACGGACAGTGGTGTTAATTTGGTAGAGTAGCCTGCCAGGGAAGTCTGTGTCTACCTCTATTTCTTCCCCTTTCTACGGATCTTGAAAGATGTCCTTTTTAGAGGGGGGGGGGTACACGCGTTGAAAATATATTATTTTTTTATTTTCATTTACAAATTGAAAAAAAAAACAATTTCACCTGGTTTACATATTAAAAATACCTTCTCCCTCTCCAGTGGTGTAATTTCGCCAAACTCCGGGGGGGGGGGGGCGGAGGGGGCAAATTTGGAGCCAATTTTTACAAATCAAGTGAAAATGGGCCATATAGTACCATAAAGACAAAGATATGCTAAATAAACCTGACCTGTTTTGTGGATACTCGAATTATACAGGCTGATCTTAGTTTTGACAAGATTTTTGAAGAAACTAAATTTCAGGTGGGGGGAAAATGGGGTTTGGGGGCAGCTGCCAGCCCCCCCCCCCCTCCCCATTTCAAGTTACGCCCCGCCCTCTCTCCTAAAATTTTCCTGAATTGATGCTGCTTTGTTTTATTCATTCCCTGCCAGTAAAAGTGAAAGTTTTGTAAAACCAGTAAAAGTTTTGTTCTGTTTATGTAGAAAATGACTACCGCTGACAGATAATTCATTTTGGTGCTATTTTCCTCATTTGTGTGTGAACAGTATGTTGGGACTGTTGCAAGGGCGGATCCAGGATTTTTTTTCGGGGGGGGGGGGTTACTAATTTTTGACTTTTTCGGGGGGGGGGGTTACTACTTTTTGACTCAGTTTTCGACTAATTTTACTGATTTTTACCTAGGTTTTACTAATTTTCGACTTATTTTCGACTCGGTCAAAAATTTCGGGGGGGGGGGGGGTTCAAAACGGGTAAACCCCCCCCCCCCCTGGATACGGCCTTGGATTGATGCCAGTTTGTGTATTGTTTGGTCCAAAAATTGCTGCAATGCTATTGATTGTCTTTCACCAATTGACATTGATAGATTCGCCTTATTGGTTGCTGCATTAATACGATCCTGAGATCATTACAAAAAGTGCAATATCTTGTATAAAGGAACTGCAATATTTATTTTTACAGGAATTACAGTCAAAATGGCTGGTATCTTGGAAAGTAGAACTGTCACTAGTGAGCAGGTAAGATTTGTGAATTTTTGAAACAAAGAATCTTCAGTAATTTTAGGTTTGAACGACGCTGAGTATAATTTATTTTAGAAATATTGTATGGCAAAATGTAATTTTTTTTTAGGGGGAGGGGGCCTTATGCATCTTGAATATAGGTTTTTAATCACAGACACAGTCAAACATTCATTTGAGCTTTCAATGAGCCAAATCAGTTAAGTAAAATGTTCTAGATTTTGATTTCAAAGTAATTCTGACTTTATCTGACTTAGAGCAACTGACTTTTAGCTTTGTATGTTCATAATCATACCTGCTAGCGGGGGGTAAAAATCTCCTCCTTTCAGGGCTTTGGAGTCGGAGTTTTAGTAAAGTTTTGCTAAATGGAGTTGGAATAACAGAAATAATGTAAGACCCTTTGAAGTTAGAGTTATGGAGTCGGAATTGGAGTCCCACTCAAGTAGGGGTTGGAAGACTCTTGTCAGCACTGAAGCTAATTAAATATGATCTCTGGGTATCTATCAAAGAAGATATTGCTGAGGCAATCTTGTTTCTGAGGAATATGAAACAATTGTGCTAGTTAGCTCAGTATTATAGCTTGGAGCAGGATCCAGATCAGTTATGTTTAAAGTTCCAGAGTCAGAGTTGGAGTCAATATATTGAAAATACCTGGAGTTGGTTATAACTTATCACCAACTCCAAAGCCCTGCCTCTTTCCCTTCTCCCCCAAGATTGCCCCAAAAGACCCCTGATTTATATAGTATTTCAATCTATTTTCCTGTATTATAGTTGGTTCCTGAGATACTCACAATTTTTTTTTCCTGAAGTGCATTACTGCTGACATTTTTGATTTTTAGAGATGTTGGTATAAAAATGTGTGTTTATTATGTTTTCTTTTTTTACCAGACTTGATGCAAAAAACACCTCATTTCTTGGAACAACTGTTTGTGAAAAAAGTAAAAAAAATTACTATAAAAACAGTAAAAAAAACTTTTTTGCTCTGTTTAAAATTCATGTTTTATAATGCGCTCTGAATTAACACAGACAATTTGCATAAGACCCAAGTGATTAAATTGTGCAAGAGAAAAATGGAATATTGGGTGCTCTTGATAAGCCTGGGGCTACAAACTGTGTTATAAGATATGTGTTTCAGTCTTTGATCACATAAAACCATAGAATTAGCAACCTTGTTTAAGTCGAACTAGATTTAGAAAAATTTTGAATCTAATGCCCCTCTATTTATTTCATGTTATCAATAAAAAAAAAGTCGACAACCTTAGTCATGACCGATTGAAATAAAGAAGGTTTACCTGTTAACAGTCATGACCATTCCAGGAGTGCAAAAACCACACTGAGATCCATGACCATCAGCAATTCTTTTTTGTAAGCTGTGGTATCCCTGCTTCTTGCTTCTCAGACCTTCTGTCGTTAAAATGTCCCAATCATGCGCAATGTGGGCAGGAAGTAAGCACTAAGAAAAATATAGAGACAGTAGTTTAAAGTGAGAAAACAGATTTATCAAGTCTAAGGAAATTAGCTGCAGACTTAATAAGTATATGCGTTAAACAAAACTTAAAGAACATTCCGTGCTGTTAAGTTTCGGTACCAGAACTTACATTGATTTGTCACCATAGATATAGTAACTTTTGTCGTTAAAGCCCTGTCTTGATTGTAGCCTTTTGAGGCAAAGTCGGTCGAGTGAAAACAGCCTTCCGTTCACCAGATTTGACTTTTTTGGAAAAAAAATCCACATCAAATACATCCGATTTGCTTTTTGAGCCTAAAAAGGACCAACGGAGAGTGTAGCTGCCAGAAAAAATTAAAAAGCACGGACATATTCACCTGAAAAAGCCTCAATGAGCTGTAAAACTCTTAAAACTACTGCTACTAACTGCTACTACTTGCTATGTTCTTTTGTTCCCATGTTTTTTTCCTGGATTTATGCCCGTGTCCCTTATTGAGTTTGTACCTTTGCTCCTTCCTTCCTCTGTTACTTCATTCCCATACTACTGCTACTAGTTTAAGTCGAACTAGAACTAGATGGTAGAGGGAAATGACGTCATTGCCAACTATAATATGAGTTTTTTTGGTACAATTTAGTCACTTAACTATTAATCTCACTATTAACTATTAACTGTTAATCTATTAACTATTAATCTATTAAGCCAGTTTGTTTCTAAACCCTTCTTTTCTGTTTGGTAATTATGAACCATAGTTTGTTCTTTACTAGTCGCAGCTATTACTGCAACCATGAAAAGGGAACTAAAACTTTTCGTTTACAATTGAATGAGCCCTCTCCTAAGTTTCTATGACCACCCTTGCATGATATCATGACGCCATAATACGAAGGTAATGAAAATTACAATTCTTTTGTGAAAAATCATACCTCACATTAATCCAATTGAATGAGCCCTCTCCCAAGCTTTGGTGACGTCTTTCTCAATACAAAGTGATTGGAAGAAAAAAAGAATAAAATCCTTAGAGGTCACATTGTTCTTTACTAAGTATTCCCTACCTTGGGCACTTGATGATGATAAATAAATGGGGAGTATTATCCCCCTTTTCATGTTTTGTCAAGGCCTGTCCCCTTTATCAAGACAGTCTTGGTTATTGGTACCTGCCTATTCAGTTTGAGGTGAATCCAATCACAACGGCGATTCTTCTTCAGTTGACAGTTTCTCAAGCTGTGTTTTTGAATTTTCAGTTACTATGGGCTAGTTCGTTCTTTATTAGGTTGCAGCGGATGCGACAACCATGACCTATATTTTCTCTGATGACTGTACGTCAGCGTCAGCTTCTTCAGCTGGCATCATTTTAGTTTCAGGCGCTTTCGTGATTCCTGAAACCTATGGGACTGCTGTGCTACCCGGCGTCAATAGGGCTTCTTTAGTAACTCTGAATCCAGCATGGAGTGATTCATTAAGAATGTCGTATGATGTCATGAAGTGTTCATTGATGTGTGTTTGTCTGTGTTTGTTCATGTTTGTCCCTGTCTTTGTTGCTATGTTCCTTTGTTCCCATGTTTTTTCCTGGATTTATGCCCGTGTCCCTTATTGAGTTTGTACCTTTGCTCCTTCCTTCCTCTGTTACTTCATTCCCATACTACTGCTACTAACAACTCATTGCAGCATCAAGCTTCCTGAGGCCAACACAGCTGCGCATTCTCCTGTTCTCTCTTTACACCCCCCCCCCCAAGAAGTTTAAATTTCGTTTAAATTCTTCCTTACGACCTCTTCCCTTCCCATTTGTGAACAACATGCTTTCAAAATAAAGGGGCTAAAACATTTATAAGGAAAATTACCTCCTCCCCCTCCCTAATTGACACCTGCGACTTAAAAAAGAATGCTTCGAAAAGTATTGGATAATTTTTTAATGGTACTGGATAGTCAATCCTTTATTTTACCGAAGACACAACCGAGTTTAATTAATTGTATCGTTTGTTAATTTTCAGGATCTAGGTCAAAGCTAATTTATGTAGTAATAATCATTTTTACAGGATATGGGTCACTTCCTAGAAATAGCGTTATTGCTCTGGCAAGGCTTTTATAGCTCTCATACATTTCGCCCAATTGTCTCCTGGCTCCAGAAAAAAGAATTGTTTATGGATTTTATATCTCAACCCTTTTAAAACAACGGTTCCAGGAACCATAGGGTTCCTTAGTAAAGAAGGATTTCCAGTCATCAAAATTGTCGGATTCAAAAGACAGAGCTACCTTTGAAAGTGTTCGTTCAAATCACTGGGATTTTCAGCCTATGATCTGTTTCTAATAAATTTTTTATCGGTGCATCTTTGACTTTTTCATATTTTTGTCCAGAGGGAAACAGCGTGCATGCTAAATAGGCAGCTCTAGCAGCCCCCTTCCTAGGTGTATGCCTATCCAATACTTAATTCATATATAAATTTGACATTTATGTCAAACATGACTGAACTATTGAACATGACTGAACCATGACATGACTGAACTATTTTCTGTTTAATATTTAATTACGACCTCTTCCCTTCCCATTTGTGAACAACATGCTTTTCGTTTGTTCCTAGATGGATGGCCAAAAAGGCCAATCTGTCATCCTTCCTCCGCGAAACGTGTCTGAGCCATCTCAACTTTTTTCATTATGGGCCTAGAAAGCGGGATCGAACCATATTTTCAATTCTCAGGCAAGTCCTCTGGAAATCATCGAACAAGTCATCCTATGTATTTTTGAGTGTTCCTGTTTCAGAATCATGGTTGACAGCTGTTATCACTGTAGGTTCCAATATTCTAATCTTGGTTCGTAGACTTATCTTCCTATTCTTCCCAAAAGAAAATTTTAACTGCGAAAAAGCACGTTGACTTTTTTCCAAATATCACGGTCGCATTTCTGACAGTGCACCTCAACCTTCTTGAGGGTCCCAACTATAGTTCAAAGAAAACACTATAGAGTACTGAAACTAAAAGAATATAGAGAACTAAAAGAAAACCCTAAAACAATGACTATTCATAACCAAATAATATTTGAAATTTGATATAATTGATATATTTCAAATAATACTCGTAATCGTAATTCTATTGTTCTCACTCAAACAGAACTAGATCTCATCTAGGTTTCATCGAATCGAGACTGCAGAGAACCCATTTAAACAAAGAACTTGTGACGTGTTGCTACATTCAATTTACGAAGAAATATATTATTAGGGCTATATATGGGGCCATCAGGGGGCGAGAGGGGCATTATCAGAATAGCAACAGGACACAAAATAAGGAATTTAATGGTACTGTTTTTATTTGTTTAGCATATTTCCTTCAGAATTGGCCAACCACTAAATATTTACCCGGCAAACTTTTGCACTTAGCCTAGGGCCAAGGCTGTATCCAGGGGGTGGGAGGTCTCCGGGTTGTAACCCCTCCAAATTTTTGTCCGACTCGTAAAAAAGTAAAAAAAGTATATAAACACATTTTTGATACTTTTTGTAAAGTTTTTTTTCATATCCCCCCTCCTTCGAAAAAAAATCCTGGATACGACCTTGCCTAGGGCTATATCTAGGCATTAAGACGGAGGACTTGGGCTTATTATCATGGTAGGCTAGCAAATGTTCAATTTGGAAAGAGTGTCGATTCGCATTATTAGCCTATTTTGTTATTACTTATGGTGTTTAGTTCCAAAAGGGAATTCGTCAAGATTACCAAGGCTATAATTTAGCATTTTATCAAAAGAAGAATGATTGTATTATACAATCATTTTATTAAATTATACATACAATTTGTTTTCCTGGCACTGGTGCATAATAACGACAGTTCTATATACTAATAATTAAGAAAACTTTTTCCACAAAATAAGTTTTTCAAAGAAAAGTAAAGAACTCTACTAAACAAAACATGAGCAAAAATAAAATCAAATAATCTACCAAGCGTGAAACTACCGCAAATCAGCATCGATAAATAAATGAAACCCAAAACGAACAGAAATTACAATAAATAACCGATTCAAACTCAAAAAGAGCAAAAATTAACATAAGTAGGGCTCAAAACCCCCATGCTTTCCCAAGGCCAGAACATAATTTGCGCTGTACTGAAAAAAATACAAATGAATGTGCATTGTCAGTTTAATATACATATACTGACAATAGTAATCAAAATGTTAATATTATTTGATTTATTAAAGTTATAAAAGTAAAAACATTTATATTTTTTCAGTTTTACAACATCGCTTTCAATAAAAAACCTTATATGCCCCCAGGGCATAACTTATAACCCTTGCCCTGAAGACTGTGGGAGGAGTGTCCTGCTCAAAGGTAGAATTTCCTGAACTTTAAATTGCTTTGAACGAAATAGCTATTTAAACGTGCTGATCGGACGTGTTCAAGGAAAAGGTAGACTTTAAAATGGTGCTAGGGGCATTTAGAACACTTTCGGCTATTAAAAAGCACACTGGCCATTTCAATTCCATACTAAGTAAGCCTTTTGCTTAGCTTCTGTAAGGACACGTTCTACAAAAATTTTATCCTATACCCCCATGGCATAACTTACAACCCTTGCTCTGTGGGCTGTGGGGGGGGGGGGGGTTGTCATCCTTAAAGACCTAATTTCCAGAACTTAAAACTACGTTGAATAAAAACTCAAAATTTTGATTGGATGGGTTTTGGGAAAAGGTGGGCGTGAGAGGGGCGTTAGTTGCCCTCCAATTACTTTCGACTATCAAAAAGGGTACTAGCCCTTCGAATTTCTAATCGAATGAGCCTTTTTTGAAGTTTCTACGACAACGCTTTCTATAAAAACTTTATATGCTCCCAGGGAATAACTTACAACCTTTGCCCTGAGGGCTCTGAGGGAGTGTCCTCCTCAAAAACATAAGTTATATCTGGAAATCAACTACGCTGAACAAAATGGCTAGGCTAGGAAGGGGTGTTAGTTACCTTCCAATCACTTTGAAATTTTAAAAAGGGCAAAAGTCACTCCAATTTCCAATTGAATGAGCCCTGTTCAAAGTTTCTACGACAACTCCTTCGATACGAAGTGCCCTGGTATGGAAGAAAAAAAAAATAATACATTGTGCCAACATCGTTCTTTACTTAGGCAGCACGATTGCGCTACCTATGATGAGAGACGAAACCCGCCAGACGGGTTATTTTCAAGAGACCGCTATTGAGAAACGGAATGCAAAGCGTAGTTTTCATTGCGTTTACGATATTTAAACAGTTGTTTTTGGGGGTTTAGGAGGAAATGGTACCTAGTTTAGGTTACGTATTTGGTATATGGAATGCTTTAACCCCCCCCTCCTTATGTGCAAATATATAGCCCAAATTTGTTTCTGAACTATTATATATGCATCCTATTTTATTTCATTAGCATTAACCGAAGTTGACTTCTTTAGAAGTGTCGTTATAATGCACCAGTACCGTATTCCTTTACACTGTATGCACATTAAATTAAACACGACACATCACATGTACGAATATCTTTAATAGGCATATATATTATCAAAAATTTTAACTTTTAAGCGGTCGTGGCCGAGTGGTTAAGGCGTCTGACTAGAAATCAGATTCCCTCTGGGAGCGTAGGTTCGAATCCTACCGACCGCGAATTTTTTTTTCAATTTTATCTATTTGTTTTGGTTACGGCTTGTATGATTGTTATTTCTTCAGTTTATTTATTGTACCTTTCCAAATTTGTATTTTCTCCCTTATAAATTTTGAGAAGCGTGGATAAAGGCTGAAAAAGACAGTTATTTGCCAGAAAACCGCCATATTTTTGGCGAATTCTATAGAATTTGGCATTTTTTGAGGGGGTGCCCATTTTTGGAATCACATACACTGGGTGGTGTGTGGCAAGCTTAGTGAAAGTTTATCAAGCGTGACAGAAACTGTGCCAAACATGGCGGAAACTATGCCGAACGTGGAGGTAACTTTGGCGGAACTCTGCGGTACACATGGCATTTTGAGATGTACACGAGGGAGTGGAAAGTGCGCACCACTTCTTTGTGTGATGACTCCAAATGCATAAAATTTATCAACTTTCGGGATCTGTCAATATTTTTAGCACAAGCATATTTGCATACTTTTAGAATGGAGGGAAAGGGAGTTTCTCTGAAAGTGGTCCAACCTCGAGGAAAAGTGTACCATACAATTTTGGATTTCTAAGAACCCCTTCACTGATTTTCAAGACCCTAAATACGAGAATGTTAAATTTCCGAGGGGTTGCTAACTTTCAGAAATCGTGTACACCGGGTGGCGCGTGCCTAGCCTGGTGGAAATGTGCCAAGTGTTGCGAGGACTGGGCCATGCTGGTGTAATTGTGCTGCACACTTGGCGCTGCAATATGTACACCAGGCGGCGGAAAGTTGGTGGGCCCTCGTATTTATATGCATTTTCGTTCGTTATTTTTTCAGGGGGTAGCTACCTCCTATGTATGACGCCTTCCCAAAGAAAACCAGCCTATGCAAAGAGAAACAAAAGATAAATAGATAAAAAAAAATAATGAGGAAAACGAGAAAACGTAGCATAACGAAGAATAGAAAATGAAATGAAGAAATAGAAAACGAATAGAAAGGACCAGTAAACGACCAATCGTTTACTGGTCCCAGAAAAACGACCTGCTGGGACCAGCAAACGACCTATCAAGACCAGTAAAAAAGAAGAAAAATGCAAACATGTTGGTCGAGACCCACATTTAACCATGCTCAGTGCAAAATTAGAAGAAAAAAATAGATAAAGATCCACCGAAAAATATAAAAAAGACAAACCTTAAACAAATCTTTGACAAACCCTTAAGGGGATTTGATGCTTTTAAGAATCAGCCTATCTCGTTCTTTATCAACTTTTTATATTTATTTTTATGTGATCGAACTCTTTGTACTTGACTAAGTAGTCTTGCCATAAGTAGTAGAGCTTGGATAAGCGATCTGAATAAACAGCAGACAACTAGAAGCCGACACCTTATTTCCCGGAAATCTTGGAAAAACCTTGTAACTTCTCTTGTTTTGTGCCAAGATTATTCAGTTTTAGTGAAACTTATATCGTTAGAAAGTGTGATTTTTTTTATTAAATGAAGCATAATTTACATTTTAAAATTTAGGAAAGACTTGTCCCTAAAATTTTCTAGCACACAGGCTAGGAACAATGCCAAAAATGCCACTTCAAAAGAAATGTCATTTGATCACTGTGGTAGCTCTGAGAGTTTCCTGTGGTGCATCCCGCTGTGATTGCAAATTTTGTCGACACAATTTCATTGTATTTTCAATCCTTTCATAATCATATCACAAATTCTCCATAGCTTTCAATGATAACCCTCGGAGAATTCGCTTAAGGTGTATCTTTTCATATCGTCCAGTGAACTTTTACCTAATGTCCAGGGGAACTCTTATTTAAAAAAAAATAATTAAGTATCAAATAAAACTTAACATACAAATAAGTAAAACAAACAGAGAAAACGAATTAATCAATACATCGTCAGAATCACATTTACAAATGAATCGAAATTCTTATCCTGAGCAAATATTTTTAATTTGATTAATTGAATTAGTTTATGCAATTATTGCATTTTTTTATTTATTCTATTTTATCGTTGATATTTTATTTTATCTTGTAGGAATTGCGGGCAAGGAAGTTAAAAAAATCATTGGAACATTGGAAAGAAATACTTCTTGCCCTACAAGCTGCCCTAATGTGGGAAAGGCCATGGTCACCTTTTATGCTATTAACCACTGTGTCTGGATTTTTTGGGTAAGGCTCTAATACAGGTCTTTTATATGGCATAATATAAATAATATCGGGCATAATAAATAACACTTCTTCAATTTTTTTCAGAAGACTAGAAAATATGGTATTTTAAAAGCAGAACGTCTTAAAATAAAATGTATCATTAGTAGTGTTTTCAGTATGGGGGGGGGGTGCCCCTCCCTAGATAAAAAAAATCACCTTCTTCAAGGGTTTTTGTATTGAAAATGTGTTTTTTTCTATCGTTATTGAAGAAATAAAAAAGGAAACCCCCCCATAGATATTGAAAATATATTTTTCCCCTTCCCCTAATCTTTTTTTTTGATTCGCGCCACCGGTCGTTGCCATAAACATATCATATTATCATGCCAAAAACCTAAGAGCATGTCTGAAATTTTCGTGGTTTTTCATGGTCATGTTTTTTATTTATTTTATTATCTAATTATAACTATTATCTCCGTTTTTATTATTATCACTATTATTTTGCAAGGTTAAGATGGCCGTGATTTCGGGGAAGAAGGGGGGGGGTATTTATTAGACGTGATTCGTTTTGAAGAACAATGTGGTTGTGTTGAAGAGTGAATTGTTTAAGGTTTATTGTTGAGTTTTAGGGACTCAACGTGTGTTTCTGTATAGAGAAGTATTTTATATTAATAAAACCGGATTGAATCGGAAAAAAATATACCATAATAAAGGGCCTGGTATGAGAAAGACCTTGGTCATTTTTTATGCTATTGGCTATTGAATTTTTTTGGGCAAGACCGTAGCAAAGGGCTAATCTTATTAAGTATGTGTCTGTCTTTTTTTTATTTTTTTTTTACACAGAAATGGCGTTTTAAAAGCAGGACGTTTTCTAAAATCCAATGTCAAGTCGTAAAGAAAATCCAATGTGTGCGCCGTTACACCCAGTATAGCACAAACCGGGACCCCCGGTTACACCCGGGAGGCACAAACTTCTGAAAAAGTTTTTTATTCTATCTACAAATCGACATCTGTATATTCTGCATATACGCATGTACGCTGTCCAAATCATTACAAACATATATACCAAGGGCGGATCCAGGATTTTTTTTCGGGGGGGGGTTTACTAATTTTTGACTCAGTTTTCGACTAATTTTACTGATTTTTACCTAGGTTTTACTAATTTTCGACTTATTTTTGACTCGGTCAAAAATTTGGGGGGGGGGGGTTCAAACCGGGTCCCCCCCACCCCCCCCCCCCCACCCCTGGAGAAAGCCTTGATTTATACACGTGTATATACATATGTATCCTGTAAAAACCACTAAATACGTATATATATATATATATATATATATATATATATATATATATATATATATATATATATATATATATATATATATATATATATATAGACATTATCATTATTATTATTTTTATTACTATATTTCGTAAAGAAAAGAAAGATATAGTAATGCGCTTGTATATAGAGGAAACATTTAAGGGAAATTGGAGCTTCTTGGGAGGGTGTAAAGAGGGAGGCTCTGAATAGAATGGGAGGGAGGATGAGCCTGCGTAGCTTTGTTGGCCCCAGGCGCCTTGGTGCTGCAGTAAGCTGTTAGTAGTAGTAGTATATATAAGCAATCTTGTTATCCCAATTATAAACTAAAAAATTGGCTATTAAACCAATACAATAAATAGAGTAAGAATTGGTAAATTTCACGCCTGCGTTTTCTGGTTTTTCTGTTAATTATCATAACTTGAGTGATGCTCGAGCGCAGAAATATTACAGAATATATAGCTAATAATTCGCAACCCTGTGTCTTTGTCTCTTTTATTCACCGTTTAAACAATGAAATTGAAAGGAGTTGAATGAAATAAAATAGATTATATAGAACTGGAATCCCTTGTTGATATCAAAAAGAAAATTAACTGGTTGCTCCTTGTGGGAGACTCAACACCATTGGTTTTTTGTTTACTTATATACGGGGCTTATTAAAAAAAAACAAAAAAAAACACACACAGCAAAACACTTAACCTTCCTTAAGCTGTCGCTTGCTTGGAGTTACCCCTTAAACACAGGAATAAAATTGACCGAAGCCATTTGGTAAACAATTTTTATAACAATAATAAGCTAAAAAAAGAAAAAAAAAATCTCCATTTGCGTGACTCCTGGTCGTAACAGCCTTTCCTAACAGCAAATCATTCTACTTTCCAACACACCCAAAAAACATCTTCCAACCAAAAAAAATTAGAAATTTTTTCCCTTTTTTTTTAATTTTTTGGGGAACTATAGAGCAAATGAAATTCAATTTGAAATTCAAAAAATGAAATTGATAGATCTCTACGGAAATCAGACACGCTCGCCGATCTTTTCAAAGGTTCGGACAAATTATTCTAAACATTTGACCCAAAATGACATATTGAAAATAAAGACCTGGCTTAAACAACTTGAGGAGTCCTTACATTATTCGCGTATTGTGTTGGATAATTATTAATTATGTACTTCATCACCAGAAATAAATAAGTTAAGGAAACACCTTGGGACTAATTCGGAATAATCGTTAAACATAAATAATGCATGATAAAATTTCCCTAGACCTGTCAGAGAATAATATTTAACTATACATAACGAGATCTAACTGATGCTACTTTACTATATCGAGTCAACACTTGAATTGCCATGTTCTGTGCCACTGACATCATTGTGAAATAAACTAAAATCATGAATGTTTGAATTAATTTTTTTTCGGGGGGGGAGGGGGGCTGTTGCCTTATTTCAGGTTTATGTTCCCTGCAGAATTTTTGTTAAGATATTTTTCTGCTCTCCTAAAATTTTAATATATCAACAAAAGGCTATAATTTCGTTATTCCGTAGTTGAGATTAGCCACCTATCGTCGGTAGGTGGCTCTAGCCACCTACCCAATTACATTTTTGAATTTCTTTCACATGCCTTTTTAGATTGAAAATACGCTGAATATTTGTTGAAAATTGCTGAAAAAAGGAGAAATTTCCTATTTTTTATTCAAGTTTTTATCCTTCTTTCTGAACAAGTTTAAGTAACATTATGTATGGTTTGGTGAATTGACAGACCTGAGACTAATGATTACAAAAATATAATAATTTATCCTTTTGGTACAAGTGAGCAGGATTGTCGTAAAATTATATGTTTCAGAGAGAGCATATACATTATACATGCTGCTATTGCGACTTCAAATGTATTTGGGAAAATCACTTGAATAAATTGGACACAGAAATAAAAAAACCCTCCCATATATAACAAAAGTGATTAATACACCTTAAAGATCAGCCCAAATAAAGCAACTGTTCTGCGTCACTAAAATCATGAACATTTGGATTTTTTTTTGGGGGGGTGGGAGGGGTGGGTGTTGATGTTGATGTATTTAAGGTTTATGTTCCCCATGGGCGCCCATAGACTGAATTTTAGGGGGGGGGGCTTACCTGGTCTAATCGGCACTTCCAGTGCTGTATAAATGAAATCTCAAGACAAAATATCAGCGGGAGCGCTATAGCGCTGCCTAAGTAAACAGCGATGTGGGCACAATTAATTGTTTTTTTTTAGACCAGGGCACTTCTTATAAAAAGAAATATGATAGGAACTTCAAAAGAGCTCATGGAGGGCAACCAGCTCCCCTTCCCCCACGTCAATCACGTCCCCAAACACATCCAATCAAAATTTTTAGATAGCCATTTTGTTCAGTGTAGTTTTAAGGTCCGGAAATTATGAATTTGAGAATGACAACCCCCCTCCCCTCCACAACACTCACAGCAAGGGTGAAAGGTCCAGAAATTATGTCTTTGAAGATACCCTCCCCCCATATAGCCCTCAGGTCAAGGATTGTCAGCTACGCCCTGGGGGTATGTATGGTTTTTATAGAAATGGTGGTCGTATAAACTTCAAAGAGGGCTCATTGGTTTGGTAGCCAGAAGTTATAGTGCTCTTTTTAAGAGTCAAAGTGATCAGAAGGCAAAAAGCTTCCCCCCACACACACACGTCGTATTTTCCAGAAACGCATCTGATAGAAATTTTAAGATGGCCATTTGTTGTCGTAGAAACCTCGAAAAGGGCTCAGTCGGTTGGTAATTGAAAGGACTAGTGCCTTCTTTAATAGTCAAAAGTGATTATAGGGCAACCCCCCCCCCCCCACCACGCCCATCATTTTCCCAAACACTGTCAGTCAAAATTTCGAGATATCTATTTTGTTTGACGTAGTTTAAATGTCCGGAAATTATGTCTTTGAGGATGAGAACCCCCTCACAGTCCTCAGAGCAAGGGTTGGAAAGTTTGCCCCGGGGGAGTTTAAGGTTTTTATGGAAACGGTGGTCGTGTAAATTTCGGAGGGGGGTGATTGGAGTGGAAATTGGAAGTTGAAGAGCCATTTTTAAGAGTCAAATTTATCAGAAGGCTGCTATACCCCCTCCCCCCCCACGCCTTACCTTTCCTCAATGCATCCAATAGAAATTTGAAGATAGCCATTTGTTCAACAGTAGTCCAAAGATCTCATAACACGGCCTTTGGGGTTGACACAACCCCCCAAAGTATGGGGATAAGGGTTTTAAGCTATGCCCCGGGGGGATGTAAGGTTTTATGAAGAGATGGTTTTGTTAACTTTAGAGGAGGCTCATTTGATTGGAAATGCATAGTTCTAGTTTAATTTTAAGAGTCAAGTGTGATGGAGAGAAAATAGCCCCCCTGCCTGATATCCCCTTTTCCCGAACACATTCGATCAAACAAAATTGTGAGACAACCATTTTGTAGCCATTAGTCCAAAGGAAAAATAACCCTGTATTCAATAATCGTATACAAGACACATTTAGGCAGGCATCGATTTTGATCAAAACAAAGTGTTGGCGTATAGTCTCTCAAAAAGTTGACACTGAGATACCCCAAAAACGACTTATGTTTCTACACTATCACATTATTAGTAAGTTGTGGGGGATTTTGAACTAGCTAGAAGGCACTATGTGTATACTTTTAGTACTACAACTACAGTTACTGTAACTATTGACGCTTAAAGTAATAAGGTGAAACGTCTAGGAAGTATTTAGGGGGCGTTCCAATGAAACAAAAAAACTGTAAGCATGCAGGTTTTCAAAAAGGCATATAAGCAATATCATAGGCAGCACCACTCTATAATAGGTAGAAATATCATTGAAACATTTAAAAAAGCTAATTCAATTCAAAATTAAAAGTTCTAGGATCCTTTCTAAGAGTAAAAAGAGATTGGAGGGCAATCAGCCCGTCTCTCAAGACGATTTATTCCCCAAACACATCTAGTCAAAATTTTGAGACAACTATTTTGTTCATCATAGTAGAACGGTCCAGTAACTATAAGTCTTTAGGGATTTTGAGCATGTCAAACCCCCACAATTATGCAAAACTATGGATTCGTATAAAAAAAAACGAAAAGATATAAAATATTTTTTTTTCATGAAAATGACTTTGTCAATAAAAACGAACTGAAATTCATCTAAAAAAAACTTTTTCCACGAAACAAGCTTTTCAAAGAAAAATAAAGAGCTCCATTAAGCCAAAAATGGGCAGAAAAGAAGTCAAGTAATCATCCAAGCGTAAAACTACCACAAATCACTATCAATAAAAAAATGAAACTCAAAATAAACAGAAATTAGAATCAATAGCGGAGTAAAAGTTGAAATGAGCAAAAATTAGCATTAGTAGTGCTGATAACCCCCATGCCTTCTCAAGACCAGAAGATAATTTGCGCTTTACTGAAAACAAAATATGTTTAAATGTTTTTACTTTTTTACTTAAATAAGTAAAAAAAAACTTTTTTCTTACTATTTTTACCTGTTTTTTATTTTAAGGAATAAATATCACTATAGATAAATTAAACTGACAATCCACGCACGGTCATTTTTGTGTTTTTTTATTTTTTCCAGTAAAGCTTAAGTTATGTTCTGTTCTTGAGAAGTCATGGGGGTTGTCAGCCCTAGTAATGTTAATTTTTGCTCGTTTTGAGTTTGAATCGGCTATTTATTATAATTAATGTTCGTTTTGAATTTCATTTAATTGTTGATAGTGAGTTGTGGTAGTTTTACGCTTGGAAGATTATTTGACTTTATTTATGCCCATTTTTGGCTTAATACAACTCTTTACTTTTCTTCGAAAACTTATTCTGTAGAAAGCTTTTTAAATTAATACAAATATATAACACCGTTATTCAGCCAGGGGGGGGGGGCTGTAATTTCGCAATAATTTTGTTATTCCATAGCTGAATTCAGCCTTATCCATCTACCGAAATAGATTTTTAATTTCTTACACATGTCTTTTTAGATGGAAAATACGGTGAATATTTGATGAAAATTGTTGAAAAAAAGACAAATGTTCTATTTTTTTATTCAAGTTTATATCATTCTTCCTGAACAAGTTATATCATTTTTATGGCTGGGCCAATGGACAGGTCTGAGACTAATGATTACAACAATATAAGAATCTTGTCCTTCTGTACAAGTTATAGCTGTGGCCTATAACAAGTCTTAAGTAAAGCGCAAATTCAAACCCCGACTTTTGTTTCAGGGCAGTCGTTTATTTCAACCTATCTGTTCTGACAACATTGTCAGTTCTAGGACTTTTGATTACATCATTTGATTTGTTCATAACTCTAGTAGCAGCAGCAATTCGAAACCCTGAAAACTGGAGTGGAATTGAAGAGAGAAAAGTGGAAAGTTTGTGTGAAAACATCATCATTGCTCAAGATGAAACAGTTGCTTTCATAAATGCATTACTTGCCATTCGTGAAAATCGACCAACTATGGTAAGAAAATAGCCTATAAATATGTTAAGTTATAATTATTCACTTACATAATTGATTGTAGGATTATAGAAGCCAACTGTATAAAATAATATAGAACTATGGAGGTCTTCAGTGAGAATTATATGGAACCATAGAAGATACAATGGAGTTATATTATAATACAGAATTAAATTGAATTAAATTGAAGTTATCAATATGAAACTATAGAAGATTATGTAGAACCGTAGGAGTCATCTATATAGAATAATGTAAAATTATAGAAGTGTTCTATGTAGAATTATGTGTAACTTTAGAAGATTAAACGACATTATATCAGAAGACAGAACTATAGACGTCATCTGTACAGAATTATAGAAGATTATATAGAGTTATAATAGAAAATAGAACTATAGAATTTTCTCTATAGAATTCTGCTAACCATGTCACGTGAACACCAATAGAAAGTAAAGCTGTCTCTGTCGTCTGGTCTCAGAATCGCCGCTAGTACTGGTTGCCGCTAGTCTGATAGATCAAGGTATAAAAGTTTTCCTTGTAGCATGAACTTGCCCCAAAACTAATTAACCTATAACATAATACAGAAAATCTTGAGCCTTTCAGAGTTGACGCCGTAGCACTGACTTAGTAAAGAGGGAAGCAAATTTCTTACATTTCTTTCCTCAGTCACTCCATTTTAGAGGAATGACGGTAGGAGCTTGAGAGGGTGCCTCCGGGAGGGGGCAAATTTGTCGGTTTTTCAATGAAAAAAAAGCCAAAAACAGGATCTTTCATCGAAAATACCCTAAAATGGTATATTTTAAAATATAGATGAGGGGGGGATCAGGGGCACCCCTTTCCTTGATTGGCGCCACTGATTTTAACCGAATTTCTTTAAGCTCTGGTAAACAATTCTTGAGTGCAACTTTTCCTTTTGAGCAAGTTTAATAAGAGTATATTGAGAATGACTTTCTTGGGAGGAGCTTTTGGTGTAATTTTTGGTAATTGTGGGGGCAAGATTTCCAACTGCAAGCTTTTATTTTGGGCAAGTTTAACTACAGTATATCGGGAATGACTTTTTTAAGAGGAGCTTTTGGTTTAATTTGTTGTAATTATGGGGGCAAGATTTCCAACTGCAAGCTTTTCTTTTGGGCAAGTTTAACTACGGTATATCGGGAATGACTTTTTAAGAGGAGCTTTTGGTTTAATTTGTTGTAATTATGGGGGCAAGATTTCCAACTGCAAGCTTTTATTTTGGGCAAGTTTAACTACAGTATATCGGGAATGACTTTTTTAAGAGGAGCTTTTGGTTTAATTTGTTGTAATTATGGGGGCAAGATTTCCAACTGCAAGCTTTTATTTTGGGCATGTTTAACTACAGTTTTTCGGGAATGACTTTTTTAAGAGGAGCTTTTGGTTTAATTTGTTGTAATTATGGGGGCAAGATTTCCAACTGCAAGCTTTTATTTTGGGCAAGTTTAAATACAGTATATCGGGAATGACTTTTTTAAGAGGAGCTTTTGGATTAATTTGTTGTAATTATGGGGGCAAGATTTCCAACTGCAAGCTTTTATTTTGGGCAAGTTTAACTACAGTATATCGGGAATGACTTTTTTAAGAGGAGCTTTTGGTTTAATTTGTTGTAATTATGGGGCAAGATTTCCAACTTCAAGCTTTTGTTTTGGGCAAGTTTAACTACAGTATATCGGGACTGACTTTTTTAAGAGGATCTTTTGGTATAATTTGTTGTAATTATGGTGGCAAGATTTCAAAATGAAAGATATTAAGTAGTTAAAGTATACATACAGAATCAATGTAATCAATTATATTATATGAGCTGTTGGTTTAATTTGTTGTAATTATGGTGGCAAGATTTCCAACTGCAAGCTTTTATTTTGGGCTAGTTTAACTACAGTATATCGGGAATGACTTTTTTAAGAGGAGCTTTTGGTTTAATTTGTTGTAATTATGGGGGCAAGATTTGCAACTGCAAGCTTTTATTTTGGGCAAGTTTAACTACAGTATATCGGGAATGACTTTTTTAAGAGGAGCTTTTGGTTTAATTTGTTCTAATTATGGGGGCAAGATTTCCAACTGCAAGATTTTATTTTGGGCAAGTTTAACTACAGTATATCGGGAATGACTTTTTTAAGAGGAGCTTTTGGTTTAATTTGTTGTAATTATGGGGGCAAGATTTCCAACTGCAAGCTGTTATTTTGGGCAAGTTTAACTACAGTCTATCGGGAATGACTTTTTTAAGAGGAGCTTTTGGTTTAATTTGTTGTAATTATGGGGGCAAGATTTCCAACTGTAAGCTTTTCTTTTGGGCAAGTTTAACTACAGTATATCGGGAATGACTTTTTTAAGAGGGGCTTTTGGTTTAATTTGTTGTAATTATGGGGGCAAGATTTCCAACTGCAAGCTTTTCTTTTGGGCAAGTTTAACTACAGTATATCGGGAATGACTTTTTTAAGAGGAGCTTTTGGTTTAATTTGTTGTAATTATGGGGGCAAGATTTCCAACTGCAAGCTTTTATTTTGGGCAAGTTTAACTACAGTATATCGGGAATGACTTTTTTAAGAGGAGCTTTTGGTTTAATTTGTTGTAATTATGGGGGCAAGATTTCCAACTGCAAGCTTTTATTTTGGGCAAGTTTAACTACAGTATATCGGGAATGACTTTTTTAAGAGGAGCTTTTGGTTTAATTTGTTGTAATTATGGGGGCAAGATTTCCAACTGCAAGCTTTTATTTTGGGCAAGTTTAACTACAGTATATCGGGAATGACTTTTTTAAGAGGAGCTTTTGGTTTAATTTGTTGTAATTATGGGGGCTAGATTTACATCTGCAAGCTTTTCTTTTGGGCAAGTTTAACTACAGTATATCGGGAATGACTTTTTTAAGAGGAGCTTTTGGTTTAATTTGTTGTAATTATGGGGGCAAGATTTCCAACTGCAAGCTTTTATTTTGGGCAAGTTTAAATACAGTATATCGGGAATGACTTTTTTAAGATGAGCTTTTGGTTTAATTTGTTGTAATTATGGGGGCAAGATTTCCAACTGCAAGCTTTTATTTTGGGCAAGTTTAACTACAGTATATCGGGAATGACTTTTTTAAGAGGAGCTTTTGGTTTAATTTGTTGTAATTATGGGGGCAAGATTTCCATTTGCAAGCTTTTCTTTTGGGCAAGTTTAACTACAGTATATCGGGAATGACTTTTTTAAGAGGAGCTTTTGGTTTAATTTGTTGTAATTATGGGGGCAAGATTTACAACTGCAAGCTTTTATTTTGGGCAAGTTTAACTACAGTATATCGGGACTGACTTTTTTAAGAGGAGCTTTTGGTTTAATTAGTTGTAATTATGGGGGCAAGATTTCCAACTGCAAGCTTTTCTTTTGGGCAAGTTTAACTACAGTATATCGGGAATGACTTTTTTAAGAGGAGCTTTTGGTTTAATTTGTTGTAATTATGGGGGCAAGATTTCCAACTGCAAGCTTTTAGTTTGGGCAAGTTTAACTAGAGTATATCGGGAATGACTTTTTTAAGAGGAGCTTTTGGTTTAATTTGTTGTAATTATGGGGGCAAGATTTCCAACTGCAAGCTTTTATTTTGGGCAAGTTTAACTACAGTATATCGGGAATGACTTTTTTAAGAGGAGCTTTTGGTTTAATTTGTTGTAATTATGGGGGCAAGATTTCCAACTGTAAGCTTTTCTTTTGGGCAAGTTTAACTACAGTATATCGGGAATGACTTTTTTAAGAGGGGCTTTTGGTTTAATTTGTTGTAATTATGGGGGCAAGATTTCCAACTGCAAGCTTTTCTTTTGGGCAAGTTTAACTACAGTATATCGGGAATGACTTTTTTAAGAGGAGCTTTTGGTTTAATTTGTTGTAATTATGGGGGCAAGATTTCCAACTGCAAGCTTTTATTTTGGGCAAGTTTAACTACAGTATATCGGGAATGACTTTTTTAAGAGGAGCTTTTGGTTTAATTTGTTGTAATTATGGGGGCAAGATTTCCAACTGCAAGCGTTTATTTTGGGCAAGTTTAACTACAGTATATATGGAATGAATTTTTTAAGAGTAGATTTTTTTTTTATTTGTTGTAATGTTGGTGTCAATTTTTCGTTCTTCAAGCTGTTATTTTGGGCAAGTTTAACTACAGTATATCGGGAATGACTTTTTTAAGAGGAGCTTTTGGTTTAATTTGTTGTAATTATGGGGGCAAGATTTCCAACTGCAAGCTTTTATTTTGGGCAAGTTTAACTACAGTATATCGGGAATGACTTTTTTAAGAGGAGCTTTTGGTTTAATTTGTTGTAATTATGGGGGCAAGATTTCCAACTGCAAACTTTTATTTTGGGCAAGTTTAACTACAGTATATCGGGAATGACTTTTTTAAGAGGAGCTTTTGGTTTAATTTGTTGTAATTATGGGGGCAAGATTTCCAAATGCAAGCTTTTATTTAGGGCAAGTTTAACTAAAGTATATAGTGAATGAGTTTTTTAAGAGGAGCTTTTGGTTTAATTTGTTGTAATTATGGGGGCAAGATTTCCAACTGCAAGCTTTTCTTTTGGGCAAGTTTAACTACAGTATATCGGGACTGACTTTTTTAAGAGGATCTTTTGGTTTAATTTGTTGTAATTATGGGGGCAAGATATACAACTTCAAGAATTTATTTTTTTAAATATTAACTAAATTATATCTGGAATGAATTTTATAAGAGGATCTTTTTGTTTAATTTGTTGTAATTATGGGGGCAAGATTTCCAACTGCAAGCTTTTATTTTGGGCAAGTTTAACTACAGTATATCGGTAATGACTTTTTTAAGAGGAGCTTTTGGTTTAATTTGTTGTAATTATGGGGGCAAGATTTCCAACTGCAAGCTTTTCTTTTGGGCAAGTTTAACTACAGTATATCGGGAATGACTTTTTTAAGAGGAGCTTTTGGTTTAATTTGTTGTAATTATGGGGGCAAGATTTCCAACTGCAAGCTTTTATTTTGGGCAAGTTTAACTACAGTATATCGGGAATGACTTTTTTAAGAGGAGCCTTTGGTTTAATTTGTTGTAATTATGGGGGCAAGATTTCCAACTGCAAGCTTTTATTTTGGGCAAGTTTAACTACAGTATATCGGGAATGACTTTTTTAAGAGGAGCTTTTGGTTTAATTTGTTGTAATTATGGGGGCAAGATTTCCAACTGCAAGCTTTTATTTTGGGCAAGTTTAACTACAGTATATCGGGAATGACTTATTTAAGAGGAGCTATTGGTTTAATTTGTTGTAAGTATGGGGGCAAGATTTCCAACTGCAAGCTTTTATTTTGGGCAAGTTTAACTACAGTATATCGGGAATGACTTTTTTAAGAGGAGCTTTTGGTTTAATTTGTTGTAATTATGGGGGCAAGATTTCCAACTGCAAGCTTTTCTTTTGGGCAAGTTTAACTACAGTATATCGGGAATGACTTTTTTAAGAGGAGCTTTTGGTTTAATTTGTTGTAATTATGTGGGCAATATTTCCAACTGCAAGCTTTTATTTTGGGCAAGTTTAACTACAGTATATCTGGAATGACTTTTTTAAGAGGAGCTTTAGGTTTAATTTGTTGTAATTATGGGGGCAAGATTTCCAACTGCAAGCTTTTATTTTGGTCAAGTTTAACTACAGTATATCGGGAATGACTTTTTTAAGAGGAGCTTTTGGTTTAATTTGTTGTAATTATGGGGGCAAGATTTCCAACTGCAAGCTTTTATTTTGGGCAAGTTTAACTACAGTATATCGGGAATGATTTTTTTAAGAGGAGCTTTTGGTTTAATTTGTTGTAATTATGGGGGCAAGATTTCCAACTGCAAGCTTTTATTTTGGGCAAGTTTAACTACAGTATATCGGGAATGACTTTTTTAAGAGGAGCTTTTGGTTTAATTTGTTGTAATTATGGGGGCAAGATTTCCAACTGCAAGCTTTTATTTTGGGCAGGTTTAACTACAGTATATCGGGAATGACTTTTTTAAGAGGAGCTTTTGGTTTAATTTGTTGTAATTATGGGGGCAAGATTTCCAACTGCAAGCTTTTCTTTTGGGCAAGTTTAACTACAGTATATCGGGAATGACTTTTTTAAGAGGAGCTTTTGGTTTAATTTGTTGTAATTATGGGGGCAAGATTTCCAACTGCAAGCTTTTCTTTTGGGCAAGTTTAACTACCGTATATCGGGAATGAAAGTTCTAAGAGGAGCTTTTTGTTTAATTTGTTGTAATTATGGGGGCAAGATTTCCAACTGCAAGCTTTTATTTTGGGCAAGTTTAACTACAGTATATCGGGAATGACTTTTTTAAGAGGAGCTTTTGGTTTAATTTGTTGTAATTATGGGGGCAAGATTTCCAACTGCAAGCTTTTATTTTGGGCAAGTTTAACTACAGTATATCGGGAATGACTTTTTTAAGAGGAGCTTTTGGTTTAATTTGTTGTAATTATGGGGGCAAGATTTCCAACTGCAAGCTTTTCTTTTGGGCAAGTTTAACTACAGTATATCGGGAATGACTTTTTTAAGAGGAGATTTTGGTTTAATTTGTTGTACTTATGGGGGCATGATTTCCAACTGCAAGCTTTTCTTTTGGGCAAGTTTAACTACAGTATATCGGGAATGACTTTTTTAAGAGGAGCATTTGGTTTAATTTGTTGTAATTATGGGGGCAAGATTTCCAACTGCAATCTTTTATTTTGGGCAATTTTAACTACATTATATCGGGAATGACTTTTTTAAGAGGAGCTTTTGGTTTAATTTGTTGTAATTATGGGGGCAAGATTTCCAACTGCAAGCTTTTATTTTGGGCAAGTTTAACCACAGTATATCGGGAATGACTTTTTTAAGAGGAGCTTTTGGTTTAATTTGTTGTAATTATGGGGGCAAGATTTCCAACTGCAAGCTTTTATTTTGGGCAAGTTTAACTACAGTATATCGGGAATGACTTTTTTAAGAGGAGCTTTTGGTTTAATTTGTTGTAATTATGGGGGCAAGATTTCCAACTGCAAGCTTTTATTTTGGGCAAGTTTAACTACAGTATATCGGGAATGACTTTTTTAAGAGGAGCTTTTGGTTTAATTTGTTGTAATTATGGGGGCAAGATTTCCAACTGCAAGCTTTTATTTTGGGTAAGTTTAACTACAGTATTTCGGGAATGACTTTTTTAAGAGGAGCTTTTGGTTTAATTTGTTGTAATTATGGGGGCAAGATTTCCAACTGCAAGCTTTTATTTTGGGCAAGTTTAACTACAGTATATCGGGAATGACTTTTTTCAGAGGAGCTTTTGGTTTAATTTGTTGTAATTATGGGGGCAAGATTTCCAACTGCAAGCTTTTATTTTGGGCAAGTTTAACTACAGTATATCGGGAATGACTTTTTTAAGAGGAGCTTTTGGTTTAGTTTGTTGTAATTATGGGGGCAAGATTTCCAACTGCAAGCTTTTATTTTGGGCAAGTTTAACTACAGTATATCGGGAATGACTTTTTTAAGAGGAGCTTTTGGTTTAATTTGTTGTAATTATGGGGGCAAGATTTCCAACTGCAAGCTTTTATTTTGGGCAAGTTTAACTACAGTATATCGGGAATGACTTTTTTAAGAGGAGCTTTTGGTTTAATTTGTTGTAATTATGGGGGCAAGATTTCCAACTGCAAGCTTTTATTTTGGGCTAGTTTAACTACAGTATATCGGGAATGACTTTTTTAAGAGGAGCTTTTGGTTTAATTTGTTGTAATTATGGGGGCAAGATTTCCAACTGCAAGCTTTTCTTTTGGGCAAGTTTAACTACAGTATATCGGGAATGACTTTTTTAAGAGGAGCTTTTGGTTTAATTTGTTGTAATTATGGGGGCAAGATTTCCAACTGCAAGCTTTTATTTTGGGCAAGTTTAACTACAGTATATCGGGAATGACTTTTTTAAGAGGAGCTTTTGGTTTAATTTGTTGTAATTATGGTGGCAAGATTTCCAACTGCAAGCTTTTATTTTGGGCAAGTTTAACTACAGTATATCGGGAATGACTTTTTTAAGAGGAGCTTTTGGTTTAATTTGTTGTAATTATGGGGGCAAGATTTCCAACTGCAAGCTTTTCTTTTGGGCAAGTTTAACTACAGTATATCGGGAATGACTTTTTTAAGAGGAGCTTTTGGTTTAATTTGTTGTAATTATGGGGGCAAGATTTCCAACTGTAAGCTTTTATTTTGGGCAAGTTTAACTACAGTATATCGGGAATGACTTTTTTAAGAGGAGCTTTTGGTTTAATTTGTTGTAATTATGGGGGCAAGATTTCCAACTGCAAGCTTTTCTTTTGGGCAAGTTTAACTACAGTATATCGGGAATGACTTTTTTAAGAGGAGCTTTTGGTTTAATTTGTTGTAATTATGGGGGCAAGATTTCCAACTGCAAGCTTTTATTTTGGGCAAGTTTAACTACAGTATATCGGGAATGACTTTTTTAAGAGGAGCTTTTGGTTTAATTTGTTGTAATTAGGGGGGCAAGATTTCCAACTGCAAGCTTTAATTTTGGGCAAGTTTAACTACAGTATATCGGGAATGACTTTTTTAAGAGGAGCTTTTGGTTTAATTTGTTGTAATTATGGGGGAAAGATTTCCAACTGCAAGCTTTTATTTTGTGCAAGTTTAAATAAAGTATTTCTGGAATGACTTTTTTAAGAGGAGCTTTTGGTTTAATTTGTTGTAATTATGGGGTCAAGATTTCCAACTGCAAGCTTTTATTTTGGGCAAGTTTAACTACAGTATATCGGGAATGACTTTTTTAAGAGGAGCTTTTGGTTTAATTTGTTGTAATTATGGGGGCAAGATTTCCAACTGCAAGCTTTTATTTTGGGCAAGTTTATCTACAGTATATCGGGACTGACTTTTTTAAGAGGAGCTTTTGGTTTAATTTGTTGTAATTATGGGGGCAAGATTTCCAACTGCAAGCTTTTCTTTTGGGCAAGTTTAACTACAGTATATCGGGAATGTCTTTTTTTAGAGGAGCTTTTGGTTTAATTTGTTGTAATTATGGGGGCAAGATTTCCAACTGCAAGCTTTTCTTTTGGGCAAGTTTAACTACGGTATATCGGGAATGACTTTTTAAGAGGAGCTTTTGGTTTAATTTGTTGTAATCATGGGGGCAAGATTTCCAACTGCAAGCTTTTATTTTGGGCAAGTTTAACTACAGTATATCGGGAATGACTTTTTTAAGAGGAGCTTTTGGTTTAATTTGTTGTAATTATGGGGGCAAGATTTCCAACTGCAAGCTTTTATTTTGGGCAAGTTTAACTACAGTATATCGGGAATGACTTTTTTAAGAGGAGCTTTTGGTTTAATTTGTTGTAATTATGGGGGCAAGATTTCCAACTGCAAGCTTTTATTTTGGGCAAGTTTTTCTACAGTATATCGGGAATGACTTTTTTAAGTGGAGCTTTTGGTTTAATTTGTTGTAATTATGGGGGCAAGATTTCCAACTGCAAGCTTTTATTTTGGGCGAGTTTAACTACAGTATATCGGGAATGACTTTTTTAAGAGGAGCTTTTGGTTTAATTTGTTGTAATTATGGGGGCAAGATTTCCAACTGCAAGCTTTTATTTTGGGCAAGTTTAACTACAGTATATCGGGAATGACTTTTTTAAGAGGAGCTTTTGGTTTAATTTGTTGTAATTATGGGGGCAAGATTTCCAACTGCAAGCTTTTATTTTGGGCAAGTTTAACTACAGTATATCGGGAATGACTTTTTTAAGAGGAGCTTTTGGTTTAATTTGTTGTAATTATGGGGGCAAGATTTCCAACTGCAAGCTCTTATTTTGGGCAAGTTTAACTACAGTATATCGGGAATGACTTTTTTAAGAGGAGCTTTTGGTTTAATTTGTTGTAATTATGGGGGCAAGATTTCCAACTGCAAGCTTTTATTTTGGGCAAGTTTAACTACAGTATATCGGGAATGACTTTTTTAAGAGGAGCTTTTGGTTTAATTTGTTGTAATTATGGGGGCAAGATTTCCAACTGCAAGCTTTTATTTTGGGCAAGTTTAACTACAGTATATCGGGAATGACTTTTTTAAGAGGAGCTTTTGGTTTAATTTGTTGTAATTATGGGGGCAAGATTTCCAACTGCAAGCTTTTATTTTGGGCAAGTTTAACTACAGTATATCGGGAATGACTTTTTAAGAGGAGCTTTTGGTTTAATTTGTTGTAATTATGGGGGCAAGATTTCCAACTGCAAGCTTTTATTTTGGGCAAGTTTAACTACAGTATATCGGGAATGACTTTTTTAAGAGGAGCTTTTGGTTTAATTTGTTGTAATTATGGGGGCAAGATTTCCAACTGCAAGCTTTTATTTTGGGCAAGTTTAACTACAGTATATCGGGAATGACTTTTTTAAGAGGAGCTTTTGGTTTAATTTGTTGTAATTATGGAGGCAAGATTTCCAACTGCAAGCTTTTATTTTGGGCAAGTTTAACTACAGTATATCGGGAATGACTTTTTTAAGAGGAGCTTTTGGTTTAATTTGTTGTAATTATGGGGGCAAGATTTCCAACTGCAAGCTTTTATTTTGGGCAAGTTTAACTACAGTATATCGGTAATGACTTTTTTAAGAGGAGCTTTTGGTTTAATTTGTTGTAATTATGGGGGCAAGATTTCCAACTGCAAGATTTTATTTTGGTCAAGTTTAACTACAGTATATCGGGAATGACTTTTTTAAGAGGAGCTTTTGTTATAATTTGTTGTAATTATGGGGGCAAGATTTCCAACTTCAAGCTTTTATTTTGGGCAAGTTTAAATACAGTATATCGGGAATGACTTTTTTAAGAGGAGCTTTTGGTTTAATTTGTTGTAATTATGGGGGCAAGATTTCCAACTGCAAGCTTTTATTTTGGGCAAGTTTAACTGCAGTATATCGGGAATGACTTTTTTAAGAGGAGCTTTTGGTTTAATTTGTTGTAATTATGGGGGCAAGATTTCCAACTGCAAGCGTTAATTTTGGGCTAGTTTAACTACAGTATATCGGGAATGACTTTTTTATGAGGAGCTTTTGGTTTAATTTGTTGTAATTATGGGGGCAAGATTTCCAACTGCAAGCTTTTATTTTGGGCAAGTTTAACTACAGTATATCGGGAATGACTTTTTTAAGAGGAGCTTTTGGTTTAATTTGTTGTAATTATGGGGGCAAGATTTCCAACTGCAAGCTTTTATTTTGGGCAAGTTTAACTACAGTATATCGGGAATGACTTTTTTAAGAGGATCTTTTGTTTTAATTTTTTGTAATTATGGGGGCAAGATTTCCAACTGCAAGCTTTTATTTTGGGCAAGTTTAACTACAGTATATCGGGAATGACTTTTTTAAGAGGAGCTTTTGGTTTAATTTGTTGTAATTATGGGGGCAAGATTTCCAACTGCAAGCTTTTATTTTGGGCAAGTTTAACTACAGTATATCGGGAATGACTTTTTTAAGAGGAGCTTTTGGTATAATTTGTTGTAATTATGGGGGCAAGATTTCCAACTGCAAGCTTTTATTTTGGGCAAGTTTAACTACAGTATATCGGGAATGACTTTTTTAAGAGGAGCTTTTGGTTTAATTTGTTGTAATTATGGGGGCAAGATTTCCAACTGCAAGATTTTATTTTGGGCAAGTTTAACTACAGTATATCGGGAATGACTTTTTTAAGAGGAGCTTTTGGTTTAATTTGTTGTACTTATGGGGGCAAGATTTCCAACTGCAAGCTTTTATTTTGGGCAAGTTTAACTACAGTATATCGGGAATGACTTTTTTAAGAGGAGCTTTTGGTTTAATTAGTTGTAATTATGGGGGCAAGATTTCCAACTGCAAGCTTTTATTTTGGGCAAGTTTAACTACAGTATATAGGGAATGACTTTTTTAAGAGGAGCTTTTGGTTTAATTTGTTGTAATTATGGGGGCAAGATTTCCAACTGCAAGCTTTTATTTTGGGAAAGTTTAACGACATTATATCGGGAATGACTTTTTTAAGAGGAGCTGTTGGTTTAATTTGTTGGAATTATGGGGGCAAGATTTCCAACTGCAAGCTTTTATTTTGGGCAAGTTTAACTACAGTATATCGGGAATGACTTTTTTAAGAGGAGCTTTTGGTTTAATTTGTTGTACTTCTGGGGGCAAGATTTCCAACTGCAAGCTTTTATTTTGGGCAAGTTTAACTACAGTATATCGGGAATGACTTTTTTAAGAGGAGCTTTTGGTTTAATTTGTTGTAATTATGGGGGCAAGATTTCCAACTGCAAGCTTTTATTTTGGGCAAGTTTAACTACAGTATATCGGGAATGACTTTTTTAAGAGGAGCTTTTGGTTTAATTTGTTGTAATTATGGGGGCAAGATTTCCAACTGCAAGCTTTTATTTTGGGCAAGTTTAACTACAGTATATCGGGAATGACTTTTTTAAGAGGAGCTTTTGGTTTAATTTGTTGTAATTATGGGGGCAAGATTTCCAACTGCAAGCTTTTATTTTGGGCAAGTTTAACTACAGTATATCGGGAATGACTTTTTTAAGAGGAGCTTTTGGTTTAATTTGTTGTAATTATGGGGGCAAGATTTCCAACTGCAAGCTTTTATTTTGGGCAAGTTTAACTACAGTATATCGGGAATGAATTTTTTAAGAGTAGCTTTTGGTTTAAATAGTTGTAATTATGTTGGCAAGATTTCCAACTGCAAGATTTTATTTTGTGCAAGTTTAACTACAGTAGATCGGGAATGACTTTTTTAAGAGGAGCTTTTGGTTTAATTTGTTGTAATTATGGGGGCAAGATTTCCAACTGCAAGCTTTTCTTTTGGGCAAGTTTAACTACAGTATATCGGGAATGACTTTTTTAAGAGGAGCTTTTGGTTTAATTTGTTGTAATTATGGGGGCAAGATTTCCAACTGCAAGCTTTTATTTTGGGCAAGTTTAACTACAGTATATCGGGAATGACTTTTTTAAGAGGAGCTTTTGGTTTAATTTGTTGTAATTATGGGGGCAAGATTTCCAACTGCAAGCTTTTCTTTTGGGCAAGTTTAACTACAGTATATCGGGAATGACTTTTTTAAGAGGAGCTTTTGGTTTAATTTGTTGTAATTATGGGGGCAAGATTTCCAACTGCAAGCTTTTATTTTGGGCAAGTTTAACTACAGTATATCGGGAATGACTTTTTTAAGAGGAGCTTTTGGTTTAATTTGTTGTAATTATGGGGGCAAGATTTCCAACTGCAAGCTTTTCTTTTGGGCAAGTTTAACTACAGTATATCGGGAATGACTTTTTTAAGAGGAGCTTTTGGTTTAATTTGTTGTAATTATGTGGGCAAGATTTCCAACTGCAAGCTTTTATTTTGGGCAAGTTTAACTACAGTATATCGGGAATGACTTTTTTCAGAGGAGCTTTTGGTTTAATTTGTTGTAATTATGGGGGCAAGATTTCCAACTGCAAGCTTTTCTTTTGGGCAAGTTTAACTACAGTATATCGGGAATGACTTTTTTAAGAGGAGCTTTTGGTTTAATTTGTTGTAATTATGGGGGCAAGATTTCCAACTGCAAGCTTTTATTTTGTGCAATTTTAACTACAGTATATCGGGAATGACTTTTTTAAGAGGAGCTTTTGGTTTAATTTGTTGTAATTATGGGGGCAAGATTTCCAACTGCAAGCTTTTCTTGTGGGCAAGTTTAACTACAGTATATCGGGAATGACTTTTTTAAGAGGAGCTTTTGGTTTAATTTGTTGTAATTATGGGGGCAAGATTTCCAACTGCAAGCTTTTATTTTGGGCAAGTTTAACTACAGTATATCGGGAATGATTTTTTTAAGAGGAGCTTTTGGTTTAATTTGTTGTAATTATGGGGGCAAGATTTCCAACTGCAAGCTTTTATTTTGGGCAAGTTTAACTACAGTATATCGGGAATGACTTTTTTAAGAGGAGCTTTTGGTTTAATTTGTTGTAATTATGGGGGCAAGATTTCCAACTGCAAGCTCTTATTTTGGGCAAGTTTAACTACAGTATATCGGGAATGACTTTTTTAAGAGGAGCTTTTGGTTTAATTTGTTGTAATTATGGGGGCAAGATTTCCAACTGCAAGCTTTTATTTTGGGCAATTTTAACTACAGTAGATCGGGAATGACTTTTTTAAGAGGAGCTTTTGGTTTAATTTGTTGTAAGTATGGGGGCAAGATTTCCAACTGCAAGCTTTTCTTTTGGGCAAGTTTAACTACAGTATATCGGGAATGACTTTTTTAAGAGGAGCTTTTGGTTTAATTTGTTGTAATTATGGGGGCAAGATTTCCAACTGCAAGCTTTTATTTTGGGCAAGTTTAACTACAGTATATCGGGAATGTCTTTTTTAATTTGATGTTTTGTGTTCATTTGTTGTAATTTTTGTGGCAAGATTTCAAACTACAAGCTTTTATTTTGGGCAAGTTTAACTACAGTATATCGGGAATGACTTTTTTAAGAGGAGCTTTTGGTTTAATTTGTTGTAATTATGGGGGCAAGATTTCCAACTGCAAGCTTTTCTTTTGGGCATGTTTAACTACAGTTTATCGGTACTGACTTTTTTAGATGAGCTTTTGGTTTAATTTGTTGTAATTATGGGGGCAAGATTTCCAACTGCAAGCTTTTATGTTGGGCAAGTTTAACTACAGTATATCGGGAATGACTTTTTTAAGAGGAGCTTTTGGTTTAATTTGTTGTAATTATGGGGGCAAGATTTCCAACTGCAAGCTTTTCTTTTGGGCAAGTTTAACTACAGTATATCGGGAATGACTTTTTTAAGAGGAGCGTTTGGTTTAATTTGTTGTAATTATGGGGGCAAGATTTCCAACTGCAAGCTTTTATTTTGGGCAAGATTAACTACAGTATATCGGGAATGACTTTTTTAAGAGGAGCTTTTGGTTTAATTTGTTGTAATTATGGGGGCAAGATTTCCAACTGCAAGCTTTTCTTTTGGGCAAGTTTAACTACAGTATATCGGGAATGACTTTTTTAAGAGGAGCTTTTGGTTTAATTTGTTGTAATTATGGGGGCAAGATTTCCAACTGCAAGCTTTTCTTTTGTGCAAGTTTAACTACAGGATATCGGGAATGACTTTTTTAAGAGGAGCTTTTGTTTTAATTTGTTGTAATTATGGGGGCAAGATTTCCAACTGCAAGCTTTTATTTTGGGCAAGTTTAACTACAGTATATCGGGAATGACTTTTTTAAGAGGAGCTTTTGGTTTAATTTGTTGTAATTATGGGGGCAAGATTTCCAACTGCAAGCTTTTATTTTGGGCAAGTTTAACTACAGTATATCGGGAATGAATTTTTTAAGAGGAGATTTTGGTTTAATTTGTTGTAATTATGGGGGCAAGATTTCCAACTGCAAGCTTTTCTTTTGGGCAAGTTTAACTACAGTATATCGGGAATGACTTTTTTAAGAGGAGCTTTTGGTTTAATTTGTTGTAATTATGGGGGCAAGATTTCCAACTGCAAGCTTTTATTTTGGGCAAGTTTAACTACAGTATATCGGGAATGACTTTTTTAAGAGGAGCTTTTGGTTTAATTTGTTGTAATTATGGGGGCAAGATTTCCAACTGCAAGCTTTTCTTTTGGGCAAGCTTAACTACAGTATATCGGGAATGACTTTTTTAAGAGGAGCTTTTGGTTTAATTTGTTGTAATTATGGGGGCAAGATTTCCAACTGCAAGCTTTTATTTTGGGCAAGTTTAACTACAGTATATCGGGAATGACTTTTTTAAGAGGAGCTTTTGGTTTAATTTGTTGTAATTATGGGGGCAAGATTTCCAACTTCAAGCTTTTATTTTGGGCAAGTTTAGCTACAGTATATCGGGAATGACTTTTTTAAGAGGAGCTTTTGGTTTAATTTGTTGTAATTATGGGGGCAAGATTTCCAACTGCAAGCTTTTATTTTGGGCAAGTTTAACTACAGTATATCGGGAATGACTTTTTTAAGAGGAGCTTTTGGTTTAATTTGTTGTAATTATGGGGGCAAGATTTCCAACTGCAAGCTTTTATTTTGGGCAAGTTTAACTACAGTATATCGGGAATGACTTTTTTAAGAGGAGCTTTTGGTTTAATTTGTTGTAATTATGGGGGCAAGATTTCCAACTGCAAGCTTTTCTTTTGGGCAAGTTTAACTACAGTATATCGGGAATGACTTTTTTAAGAGGAGCTTTTGGTTTAATTTGTTGTAATTATGGGGGTAAGATTTCCAACTGCAAGCTTTTATTTTGGGCAAGTTTAACTACAGTATATCGGGAATGACTTTTTTAAGAGGAGCTTTTGGTTTAATTTGTTGTAATTATGGGGGCAAGATTTCCAACTGCAAGCTTTTATTTTGGGCAAGTTTAACTACAGTATATCGGGAATGACTCTTTTAAGAGGAGCTTTTGGTTTAATTTGTTGTAATTATGGGGGCAAGATTTCCAACTGCAAGCTTTTATTTTGGGCAAGTTTAACTACAGTATATCGGGAATGACTTTTTTAAGAGGAGCTTTTGGTTTAATTTGTTGTAATTATGGGGGCAAGATTTCCAACTGCAAGCTTTTATTTTGGGCGAGTTTAAATACAGTATATCGGGAATGACTTTTTTAAGAGGAGCTTTTGGTTTAATTTGTTGTAATTATGGGGGCAAGATTTCCAACTGCAAGCTTTTCTGTTGGGCAAGTTTAACTACAGTATATCTGGAATGACTTTTTTAAGAGGAGCTTTTGGTTTAATTTGTTGTAATTATGGGGGCAAGATTTCCAACTGCAAGCTTTTATTTTGGGCAAGTTTAACTACAGTATATCGTGAATGACTTTTTTAAGAGGAGCTTTTGGTTTAATTTGTTGTAATTATGGGGGCAAGATTTCCAACTGCAAGCTTTTCTTTTGGGCAAGTTTAACTACAGTATATCGGGAATGACTTTTTTAAGAGGAGCATTTGGTTTTATTTGTTGTAATTATGGGGGCAAGATTTCCAACTGCAAGCTTTTATTTTGGGCAAGTTTAACTACAGTATATCGGGAATGACTTTTTTAAGAGGAGCTTTTGGTTTAATTTGTTGTAATTATGGGGGCAAGATTTCCAACTGCAATCTTTTTTTTTGGTCAAGTTTAACTACAGTATATCGGGAATGACTTTTTTAAGATGAGCTTTTGGTTTAATTTGTTGTAATTATGGGGGCAAGATTTCCAACTGCAAGCTTTTATTTTGGGCAAGTTTAACTACAGTATATCGGGAATGACTTTTTTAAGAGGAGCTTTTGGTTTAATTTGTTGTAATTATGGGGGCAAGATTTCCAACTGCAAGCTTTTATTTTGGGCAAGTTTAACTACAGTATATCGGGAATGACTTTTTTAAGAGGAGCTTTTGGTTTAATTTGTTGTAATTATGGGGGCAAGATTTCCAACTGCAAGCTTTTCTTTTGAGCAAGTTTAACAAGAGCATATCGAGCATGACTTTTCTTGGGAGGAGTTTTTGGTGTAATTCTTCGTAATGATGGGGGCAAGATATCCAATTGCACGTTTTTCTGCAGAGATGAGACAGTGGAAATTCAACAATTGTTCAAATAAATTGGATGTTTCCATTGCAGGAAAACTATTATAATCCAACCCGATCCCGACTATATGTCCCGTATAATCAATCCCGTTAAATCAATTCATAACAGAAAGATGTGTCAATTCCCTAAATTTATATGGTGTGGGGCGGGGGGCAGTATTTATTTTTGCAATATCCAGGGGGCAGTATTTATTTTTGCAATATCCAGGGGGCAAATTTGTCATTTTTTGCATTGAAAATACAATAATAACAATTTTCAATGACCCCCCCCCCCAAAAAAAAAAAATTCTTAAAAATATCTAATGTGGACAATAAAAGTCTTATGTGAGTAAATGAACTTATTCCCCCCTCCCCCCACCTAATTGCTCCTAATAACGAAGGAGTTGCCAAGTTTATATTAAGGGAGCCAAATTGAAAATTGAGAAATTGGAAAAGTTTCAGTATTCAGTAAGGATATGGATATGGAAAGTAAGGATAGCAGACGTCAAATTTACAAAAAGGGAAATAGTGGAGGAAAGATACGGAAAAAATGGTCAAACCTTGGGGGAATTGCAATAGAATTATTTTTTACGCCAAAATGTTTAGAAAAATCAGCTGAATTACATAAAAATATCCACCAAAATCCCCCTTGCACAAGTGTCCCAAATTTGCCCTTGAATATGACGTAGATAATTTCGGAGACAACACTGCCTTTCCATGACGATAAATAAAAGTTCATATAGGGATAAATCCTATTATTAGACAGTGATGATGATAACAGTGATAGAAATTCACAAAAAAATACTAGATAATTCGGTCACATATGCAGTGACCGTCACCAGTAATAAAACTAAAATAAAACTAGTAAACTAAACTTTTAGTTTAGTTTAGTTTTACCACTGATGACGGTCACTGCATATGTGACCGAATTATCTGGTATTTTTTGTGAATTTCTATCACTGTTTGTGAAACACTGTCTATTAAAAGGATTTTATCCTTATTTGAACTTTTATTTATTGCCCTTGAAGGAGGAAATGAGGGGGAAAATCAATTTTTGTGTTTATAAATATTTGGAGTTTAAATAGTCGTTTCCTATCAAATCAAGGATGCATTATTATTATTAACTATGTCTCATTTGTAACCCATAGGGTTTTGATGAATAATACTTGTATCAGGGAATTATTGATATTCAAAATCGCGTCTAAATCTAGGGATAAAAACTGGTAAAAAGTTGACAAGGAGAATATCTAGCCCTAAAGTTTTAGCGGTCTGGCGCCATGAAAAATATAAAAAGAAATAACTTTTAATTTTTAATGGCACAATAATTGAAAGGATCTGTGGGGTTATCAATATACATAGAGATGAAGGAAAGTATACAGTGGCAGTTGTGGCCACGGCCGTAAGGCCGTGGCAAAATCTTAAGTGCCCCCCCCCGGTCTCACATAAATTTTCAGGACAAATTTTAACAATATGTTCGTTTATTAACAAAATTTGATTACAAAATGTTACAAAAAAGCATTAAAATTAATTAAATTCGGTCTAGGCCTACTTACTTTTATTCTCAAGGAATAATATATAAGATATGGGAAAAAATGAAAATATTTGGATTTAATTTCGTTATACTCAATGCCAACTGAGCCTCTACTTTATTTTTATAAAAATAAAATTTCAAAAATTATAATATGGTTATAACCGTAAGATTTTTATTTGAAATTTTACGTCCCTAAAATTTCTGCACCTGGGGCAAGTGCCTTCTCTGTCTTTTCTCTAAAAAATACTGAATCCTATTTGTAACAGTATGATTAAAAGACGAGTCCAAACTCAAATACTTCAAATAATGGCGTCCTTTTTGAACCCCACATAAAAAAATATTAATTGATATGAAGCTAAGGACAAGTCAAAGAACTGCAACTAATTTGACAAACAAAAATATTTTATTGAATTTGAAATCTGGCAAAAACTTTTAATGGGTTTTATTCAATTTAAAATCCAACTGAATCCTATTGAATAGGATATTCAATTGTAAATCCTATTCAAAATTCTATTGCAATCATTTTGGATTTATTAAGTTGAAAATCCTATTAAATAAGAAATTAAATTGAAAACCCTATTCAAAACTATATTGGAATCATTTTGGATCTATTAAACTGAAAACCGTATTCAAAATTCTATTGAAATCATTTTGGATTTATCAAATTGAAAATCCTATTAAATAGGAAATTCAATTGAAATTCCTATTCAAAACAGTATTGGAATCATTTTGGATTTATTAAATTGAAAATCCTATTCAAAACTATATTGGAATCATTTTTGATCTGTTAAATTGAAAATCCTATTCAAAATTCTATTGAAATCATTTCAGATTTATTAAATTGAAAATTCTATTAAATAGGAAATTCAATTGAAAATCCTGAAATAAAAATTCCATTGAAATCATATTGAATGTATCAAGCTCAATAGAATTGAAGTTTTTTTGGCCTGTATTTAATTACATTTGTTTTGATATTATCCATATTTTAATTTTTTCTAATAAATAGGCATTTAATTCAATCTTTGACAAATAGATTATTCATTTCATTTTGTGACAAATAAATACTACAGAATTCTTTTCTAGATATGGGTTTCTCTTTTCTTTTGTTTATGTATAGAGTTTCTGTTTTTCTTTCCCTATTTTCTAAATGTTTTATTCGACTTTTTTTAAATTATCCGTCGTCTAGTTAAAATACACCTATTTTTTGATATTTTCATTTTTTTTCGTGTATTTTTCTTTTCTAAAAGAATTTCTATTTTCAGTATTATGCTTTTCTGTCTTCGATACTGTTAACTGGTGCCTGGGTTGGAGCTTTGGCAAATAATACTTTATTAGCCTACTTTATGTGTAAGTTTTCCACTTTTCTATTTATCTCTGTTTTGTTTTAGTCATTATTTTATTCACTTTTCCGCCACTTTTCCATTTTATCTCTGTTTTGTTTTATTGGCCATTTTATTCACTTTAATATTTTTCCATATCACTACTTTTCCGTTTGAATCCCCGATAATAATTCATTGGCCTACTTTATGTGTAACTTTTCTACTTTTTCATTTTATTCACCGTTTTTGTTTTAAAGATTTGTCTGTGTCTCTATTCTGCAAGCCAAAACCAGTGAAGATAGGTTTTTTTTTTTTTACCCTTGTTCTCATTACCAAGGTTTTTTTTTGCCTAGAGTCCTTTCCATTCTCTCTCTCTTAGTCGTTTCTTTCTCCCTACTTTTCCCTCTCTCCCTCTACCTCCCTTTTCTTTTTCTCCCTCATTCCTTTTTTCTGTCTCTTTCTCTCTCTTGCTTTCCCTTTCCCCTTTCCTGTCTCTCTGTTCAATCTCTTTCTCATGTATCTCTTCCCATTAAAAGATTTTAACTAATTCCTTACGCATAATTTTCTCTATTTAGCTCCTTTTCAATTCAATTTTCCAACCTAAACGCGTGAATAACTTTGTTCTCGTTTTCTTGAAAATCTTTTTTTTTCTTTTCTTATGTCTTTTTTCATTCTCTTTTATTCTTTCTCGCTTTCCTATCTCTTAGTCTTTCTCTTTTTCTTTTGAAGATATTTTTTAAATAAACTCTTCATCCTTTTTCATAACAACAATATATCATACAGCTCTATCTTACGTCCTCGTCTTTCATATCTATCTATTCTCCTATTCTTTAATCTTATTTCTTTTCTCTTATTCTTTCTCTTTTTTGAAGATCTTTTTGAAATAAGCTCTTGATCCTTTTTCATAACAACAATATATCATACAGCTATATCTAACGTTAAATCTAGAAATGTTTTTTCTTTTTTTTTAACTAAATGCTTAGCGATTTTTTTTTTCCATCTCTTACCACCAACCTTACCGTCCTTACCTGTGCCAATTTGAAAACTGTGTTTGCGAGAGGGTTGTTTTTTTGTGCAAAATCGTAATAATTTCTGAATAAAAAGCTTAAGGTATAGTATTCTGACTTTAACTTATTTTAAAAAGTTAGGGCACGAAGCCCAATCAATCAAGAGTAAATAATGTTTTAGGGCTTATCGAAAAGGGAATGAATTCTAAAAATTGATAAATCAACTTTTTGAAAAAGGTGAGGTACCTCTGTGGGCAAAATTGGTGGCCCTTATCCAGGAATTTTATTCAGTTACGCTTAATGGTTTGATGTAATATATCAGTGATTTTATTTTATTTTACGTTTGAAATTTATTTGGTAATATATTATAGTCGTTGCAGTGTCGGTTTTCGAATTTCGGTAGGCAGCTTAAATTTTTTGCTGAGTCTAGAGGGGGATTTTTCTTCAGTTATCACAAAAGCCATACTTGCCGAGTGGTTGGAGCGCTAGATTTGGAATCCTTTGTCCGAAAGGCGGGTTTTGATTCCTCGTGTGACCGGTTATTTGGTTTGAAACGGGGTCAGTGGCGTGACTCTGTAATCTCAGTCAGAGTCGACCTAGCTCTAAATGGGTACCTGGAGAAATCTGGGGAAGGTAAGCAGGAAGGGTGGGCGAAAGCACAGGATGGCCGGACACAACCCCCTATCGCACTTCCTGCCTGAAGGGCCTTGAAATGGAGATCAGCATCGCCGGTTTGGACGCTAAGGGTCTTGTTCCGTATCCTTTTTTTACGTAACAAAAGAGGATTACTTTTGTAGCTATTATAATTATTATAGTTGTTATAATACTTTGCTTTAATATAATTCTAAAATGTAAATGTTAAAAGTTATAAAAAAGGTTCAAAAAAAAATTCTTGGTTCTTACTCTCCCCCTCTTAAAGTTTGCTATTGCTGACTTTAGGTGTCATTTAATTTTAAGTATAGTTAATTATTTAATATATTGTATTAATAAGTTAGCTATTATAAAAATTTACTCCGACATAATTTATCTAACCTTCTCTTTTATTCAAGGTTGCATTCTTATCTTATTACCCGGACTACGTCAACATCACGTTTTCGAACGACTTTTTATTCTTGGAGTGGGAGCTTTTGCAAATGTTGTGAGAAAATCTTCACCACCAAATGCTATGAAAGTGAAGAGAAACTAATGAGAGACGATTTGAAAGTGATACTTCAAATTTTTGTAGTGATGAATGTAATGCCGTTGACAAGGTCGTATCCAGGGGGGGGGGTACCGGTTTTGAGGCCCCTCCCCCCACAATTTTTTGTCCGACTCGTAAAGAAGTAACAGAAGTTTTTAAAAAACAAATTTTTTGTAGGTTTCGTAAAAGAATTGTAGACCCCCCCCCCCGGACAAAAATCTTGGATACGGCCTTGGTCGTGAGATTCTCTTACGAGCAAGAGGATTTTCGCACGTTTGATCAACTGTTGTCGCAGCGTTTCATAAACATTTGTATTATCTGGTATATATCTGTATTATCTTGCTATATATTTGGTGATTTTGAAAATATTATTTGGCATTTCTGCACTAAGGAACTTCATTATTTTTTGTGGTATTATATAACGAGAAAGGGATTATCTCATGTTATTTTAATATTTTTCAGAAAAATCAGTAGTAACTATTATATATCTACATCATCTTACTTGAGATAGTGATTTTGAGCGTACTGCTTCACATTTCTGCACTGATACCTGTATTATCTGACTAAATATCTGAGGTAGTGATCTTGAAAGCACTATGGTCGCATGTTCCACATGTTATTTTAATATGTTTCAGGAAAATCAGTATTTACTATTATAAATCTACATCATCTTACTTGAGATAGTGATTTCGGCCTTACCACTTCACATTTCTGCTCTAATATCTGTATTATCTTGCTAAATGTTTGACATAGCAATTTTGGATGTGCTACTTGATTTTTCTGTGCTGATATTTGTATTATCTGGCTAAATAGTTGAGATAACGATTTTGGGGGTACTACTTCCCATTTCTGGACTAATACCTGTATTATCGGATAGTGATTTTGGATGTACCGCTTCACTTTTGTGCACTGACATCTGTATTATGTGGCTAAATATCTGAGATAGTGTTTTTGGAAGTACTATTTACTATTTCTGCATTGATGTCTGTATCATCTTACTATTAGTTTGAGATGGTGATTTTGAAGGTAAAATTTCCTATTTCTGTAGTGATGAGTTTCAGCCAATATTGTGGGATTATCTCACGAGGAGGGGAATTTTCTCACGTTTAGTGATATGCGTTTATATTTCATTAAAATAAGTATTATCTGGCATATTTCTCTATTACTTAGATCGTATTTGTATTAACCCGTATTTTTCTGTAGTATGTTGCTATGCGTTGTTGTTCTGTTTGTTGTATTTTTCTTTTTCCTAGTAACTTATTTAATCCCAATTATAGCCTTAGCGCTGTTGCAGCCTTAGTGCAGATTCAGCCCTTAGCACTGACTGTAATGTTGATTGTTAGGGGTAGTTAGTCCTTAGTGCTGATTTTAATGGCGATTATTAAGGTTATTTAGCCCTTATAGTTGATTGTTAAGATCAATTAGATCCTAGTACTGGGAGATAACCTAATCACTGATCCGGGGAAGGGGTTGGGCCGAGCTATATTTTCTCCCCCCTTTTATTTTTTGAAATACCGTTTTTGGGTATTTATTGAAAAACGAAGAAATTTTCCACTCCCCCTCCCCTTAAGCATTGAAAATATATTTTACTCCCCCACTCCTCTAAATTTTCGTAAATCGACGCCAATCCAGTTGCAAAATTATTTTCAAAATAAATCAAAGGTCCTTCTTGCTTACGGTCTGGTAAAATAAACTGGTATTTTTTACGAAAAATAATTTGTTGGTCCAGTAAGAAATAATTTTACCGCTGATCCAACTAGTGGTGAGAAATAGCGGGGAGAGGCCATCTCTTCCCCTAGTCTAAATTAGTTTAAATCGACACTACTGAATTCGACCGCCTAAATTGTGTTTAAAATAAATCGAAGATCGTTGTTTACGGTCAGGTAAAATAAACTGCTGGTATAATTTTCTATGAAAATAATTCTTTTTATCAAATATAAAAATAAAAGTTGGGTAAAACTTTTCCAAAGAGAGTAGGCTAATCTTAAGGCATGATCGCCACCCGGACATTATCCTTATCAAAATGATACTGTTTATAGAGAAATGTTTAATTTATTTGGTTGCACTATCAGGGTGTAGCACCTTCTCCTAGAGAACTTTTCATTAGTTCTTTTCCTAATTCTCACATGAAAGGTAAGCATATGACGAATACATCGTTTTTAAACAAGAAACTCCTTCGCAGTTTATACTATAATGCACTTGTAGTAAGGGATCGAGCTTTGACCGACAGTATTTTTTAAATTTCTTCTGCAAAACAATTTTGATTTCGAACTACTCGAAGTGACCTACCTTGACCGATTTTTCACACCGGAAAATGTCAATATGCCG